>NC_088300.1:37404457-37704457 GCF_032854445.1 Liolophura sinensis | reverse complement strand
AATATGAGCGTGTTTTATGATGCAATATAGAGAGCCAGACGATCAGACAGGTAGCTATCGATACGTGTCATCGTCGTATTTTAATACTCTTAGGTTATTTAACCATTTTCAGCACACGGCCTATGTGTTACCGAAATTTAAACAAATATTTTTAAATCGGTTGGGATTTTACTAGCATAACCCATATAGAAGAGATTTGTACTTTGAAGAAAATGCGAAATGCAAGCTAATGTTACAAGAGATAAAAGTTCTTTCTGATGCCTTTACACATTATGTTTCTAATTATTGATCAGTCAATTCCTGCATATTGCTTTCAATAATTTGTGTCTTGATTTTCCTCACCTGGAATCAGCTAGCGCGCATCATCTTTTTGAAATTCACGTATCAGTGGTTTTATAAAAGAGATTTGGTGGACAGACTTTTACAGTGACTTTTGACCCTTGGGTGAATTAACGTGTGATGGTGACCGGGATTAGGGTGGGCATCGGATGTGGGATATGATGGGTGGGGGTGGGGTGGTGTACCGTGCCACCTGTCCGCTTATCCCGCCATGTAATCCCGCCATTTCTTCACTGTCATCAATACTCTCTCCAACCTCATCATTTCACTCCCGCAACATAAAAGTCCTTCGACAGCATCTGCATCTGCCCAGACAATACAGCGTAAAATGGCAACCTGTCTGCCTCAACAAGGGCTATCGACAGGTGTGGCTTATAGCCACTCGGAACAGCTCAACAGGCGCGGAATTCCACAAAGTCATTTCTGACTTAAATCGGCAAAATTTAAAACCTCGTCACAATGCATGTGTTTTGGTCTTGTTAGTTGAAATTTGAACAAATTTATTTTAAGATTTTATTCTAGGACTCTAACAATAAGGTCTAAACCTGAATTTCAATTTTTTACAGCTTTGTAGAATTGGCCACCTGATTAAGGCAGCTGACTTCCTTTTACACTTTATTCCATGCTCACATCATGACGTTGTGCTAAAAATCCATCGCTTGCATGGAGCCCTCGATGAACGATGTTAACCACCGTCTTGAGCAAAGCCAGTATATCTTGTGAACTGAAAAAAATATTCTCTGTACACTGTGGCTTAAATGAAAAGTTTGCGTGTCTTTCTGTATGTGAACTGATGTTGTCTATCTTTAAACCTGCATTGTTGTAGAGCTAAGATATGATTTTCATCACCGTGGGAGACTTTCTGCTTTCATGTTTATGGGGAGCCACGTGATCTTATCGGTAACGCAGAGATAATAATCTTTTAATATGTAAGAAACAAGTATCTAAAAGTCTAATTCTTTGACTTTTTTGTTGTAAATACTTGATTTTCCAACAACGCCATTGTTCCCTATACTCTCACCATGAATATTAGCCGCCTGGCCCTTTACCACATCGGTGTGGATGGCTCATTATGTAAATTTTAACCCAGCGGGCAAATTCCATTGGTCACTTAGCTCATACATATGTGGGCAGACATGTAAATTACTGTCACCTTATATGCTAGCGTAAAGAAGACCGATCGGTGATTTACTTAACATTGAATCGTATGCATTTTGTACCTTTTTTGCCAGTTGCCTTGCTTTACAGTCATCCAGTTAAACTCAAGATGCCGATCAAAATATATACAGATAACACCTGTGCCTTCAGAGCAGGTTTGACACCGAACTTTCCTTGACATCCGACGTCCGGCCATTTGATGGCATGCAAAACCTGCCTTGGGGGAGCTACCCGATGACATATAGCAATCAGAGACGGTCAAACTAAAGGGTCTGGTTCGAAGTGCCCTTTCCCTTTAAGAGACCCAAGCCGTTGTCTCTTGCAGGAAAGTGGACAGAAAGGAAGTGGGTTATATAACGACAGAGGAAGTATGATGAGATGTGAAGTGGGAGATAAGCCCTGTTGTCTGTGGGTTCTTCCAGGATACACCCTACCGGACTGGCATTGAACAGGCCACGTGCGCTCAATATCCCCCGCCTAGTCCTAACAATACTGTTACGGATCAGCCGGTGTTCACGGTAATCAAGCTGTTCTTCCAAGCCTGAAGTAATTGTGTGTTTAAGGCGGGAAATAGGAATTATGGCAGTATGGAAAGATGGGCCAGTCTGATCTTTGTTCCGCACACTTTATTAGGAACGTAATGAGATTTTCTGGTGTTATTTTAAGGTCTGAAAGAAACCGGACCAAATGGGCTGATTAGTGGTAAGGGCAGAAGCGGCCGTTATATGTGACACTTCACATCTTGAAGCGCGATAAAGAGTGCCGGAGATAGTAGTTAAGAACCAAAGACCACCTCATCCCCACCCTCTACCCCCTTTTAAAATTATCGGCTCATTTAACACGCCCGATGCACATTGCGTAATTTATTTTACAAAAGTGACTGATATTTGTTAAGCGTGCAGACAAATCAGTTTTAAATGGATGGTTAACATCACACTTTATCTTCTACACAAGAGTGAACTATCCGAATGCTATACGGTTGGCAATATAACATGTATCTTTTACCTGAAAGTTACCCCATTAGCTGACCGATTTTTCTCCTGATTTTCCCGATCAAACCAAGATATAATCTGCACATGGCCACAGTGATTTTGACTTGTTTGTATCATTATATTTCTGACAACAGTAGAGTAAAATTAAATTCAGAAATACTCGCGAATGCTTTTCCCTGATGAACAACTGTTTGGTATAGAGCGATTTTCTCCGCGTTTTTTTCATTGCAATCCACAAGTACATGTTTCCTAGAAATACTGTTAGGTTTTAAAGACGAAGCGAGGTGTTCTCTCGTTAACGAAAAAAAAAACCAAAAACAAACACACACACACACAGACACACACACAAACGAAAGAGAGACAGGGAGAAAGACAGAGAAATGAGAACTCCCAAGAAGCAGCTCCAAAAGCCAATGGGGCGTTGGTAGTGAGTCGGCAGCTTCTGCCTAGGCGTACTGCGCAATCCTGAAATGCCCACTTCACCTTTCTGCAGCTTGCACGTCACACTAGCAGGTATAGCTGGCAGATTTGTTTACTACAGTGTTTACTACACGGTACCCTATTAATGTTTTCTTGTCTCAAACGACAATACCCCTCCATTAACTGAGGTCCACATGAGTTGTCGTGACTCGTTAGGAGGTTGGTCGTCACTTCTGATGGATTAATCGCCGAGCAAGGTGTACCACTCTCACTGGTACTATTGGTACTCTCATATGCGTACCAAATTATGTACCTGTGATGCAAATTTTGTGTACATCCAGAGTGTGTACAAATCGGTACACATTTGCTTTTTTAGAGTACACTGTCTTGGACTATTCCTTGAATTGGTCCGTGTCAAAGCATCTGTTATAGTCAGCTGTCTGATACCACGTGTATTGTGTAACAAATACTGGTGCAGACAAACTTTGACAGCAGTAGAAAATCAAGATCTGACCTTTGCTGGCCTCAGTTCAGCGCGAACACATGGTACAGCTGCTATCTGTGCACACAATGGGAAGGTCGAGCCGATCGTCAGAGATCTCCTTTGTACACTACAGTAACTACATCATCCACCGGATCTGCCAATACAATATCGCACAACACATATATAATACCTGCAACTCTACCAGCAATGTAATGTGAGTATATATGAGACAGCGTTAACTAATCTGCTCGTGCACGCTAAATAACTCGCCATATAGAAATACAGAGACTCTACTTTCACTAAACTTTGTAAATCAAATTTCTCCTAACTTGCCTCGGAGCTATCGGCACTAAATAACTTTTCAAAGCAAAACAGAGGCTACTCGTCAACTTTGTAAATGTGATCTGTAGTATCTTACTTCAGAAACCGGAAGTTATTTTCATCATTCTCCGTACAACGTAAAATGGATGCATTGCTTTAGTTCTTTGAAAATTCCTACATGTCCGAAAAAATCTCCGAAATTTGGGTTTAATAAATACCAGTAGAAAGAAATTTGCCAAACAATGTTATATTGAACAGCAGAAAAAAACTACGGAATTAAAAGGATATCACGACATCATTGCATCCAGCATTGCATGTTTTGAAATATGTTTAAGCTTGCGTTTTGGATTTGTGGCAAAGTCTCTGTAAGAGCGGACAGCACGAGGAAGCGTGGTCTAGATGTTTACGACACGTTGCACGAGAAAGTCGACAGGTTTAAATTGCCACTTGGAGTTTAGTGCCGCAGCAAAATCCCAATCGACCGCTGCATAAATGAGACGGCAAGTGGTAAGTGGTTGTCTCGGATGAATAATGTGTCAATTAATTTGGGTTAAACGCTCTTGTGATCGAATTTCCCAGCTCAGCTGTGCGAGGATTGAACAGCTATAGTGCTTACCATCAGAAGCCGGATTTAGACAATAATCTAACCTCAAAGCGTTTTACTGAATGAGCTATATGGTTTAGGGTCCAACATAATCTGGGACGCGGCATAAGTCACCAATCACTGCCTTCCCTTTAGTGACACCAATTTTTTGAAATCGGTTGAATTTTCTAGGCTTAATGCCTCGCGGCTCCGACATGCTCTGATTTATAGTATGCCCTCAAGGCTTCGGATTAATATCACCTGGAGGCCCCGACTTAATACCTCGGGGTACTGACTTATTGTAGGCCAGTTAGACAGCACAGTATTACGTAGAGCCCTGCACTGCTGCCTATATAGTCCAGCATCAAAATTTCACTTACAATGTTTGGTATATCAAAGAGATAATAGGTCGAAATGCCTTAATCCTGTCATCACTGTGTAGTTATAATTAACATTTAACATGTTGCCAAATTTAGCAATTTGACTTTTTCGTCTATTGCCGTGTTTGTTATGTATGCTTTATATTTGTCTTTTTGAAAACGATTTTAATTTCCACAACATGAAAAGTATCGTTGGGAATGAGCATTGTGATATGAGAAATTGCCTGTCAACTCTCCGGCCGCCTAGCTACCAGAGCGCAGTGTGGACCGCGATCCGCTTCGTGCTCCATAAACACTAACTTTCCACACCAGTAACTTAGAATGTATAAACAGTGTTTTTTCGCCGCATCGATGGACTGGTTGCGTTGATGACCAAATGAACACGCCACTGGGTTCCTAACGATTTCATATCGATCGCTATGATCAAATAATTGTCCAATCTAGGTTGCCTTGGCTGTTGACATGTTCATATATATATGCATCTTGACCGCAAGTCGACCGCATGATGTGTCCAAAAGTGCGTCCACTTGATGATGTATACGTACTCAATTGCCGAGTTTAAAGAAAACAAAAAAGAAAAAGGAGTAATAACGAGGTTACAAATTACTGCTGAGCGGAAGAGGCATGAGGGACTGTGGTGTTTTTATTTCAGGGGGGGGTAAATTATTGTCGTTGTATATTGAGGCAGGTGATTGGGGCGGGGAGGCCGTCCCAGGCTACGATATGACACCCTGTTAATCACACCTGGCACATGGTCACAAAGGGGCTGCGTATAATGTGTCATCATCTTTGTGTCAGCTGTCTATTGTCCAGCCAGGCCATCGTTCGTCGACCTTGTAAACGCCACCCTTTGTACAGGTGCAAATGACCATGTTGTTGAGGATGTCTTCTACCTTACCCCATCATGGACCGACTCGCGCTTATCTTGGGACTATACCTGAGCCTGTAGCCAGCTTGGCTATTTCTGTCTCTGTCGACCTGTCGTATAAGGCATGTTGACAGCATCTTGCCGCTTGTGACACGTGCATCACCTGGTCCGTGCCGTCAGGTTAGCTGATTACCGACCACTGATGAAACCTTGGCTGTGGGCATGGCAACCTCGTCATCCCCGTCCTCCACCTTGTACTTTCTTCGAGAATGTATAGCCTCTCTACTGTATAATCGGTTATAAATTATGACGTGTGGAAACTTATTCACGAATGCTGAAATGCCCAGCAATAAAAATAAGACCATATCCATCGATCAGAAAAGTTTAACCATACGTCTTTAGATGCTACATCCGTTTATAGATAAAAGCGGAAAAAAACTTACTGGCTTCCTTACATCGCGATATTATGCCGAGGTGTGGAAGGTGAACAGCGCCAAAAATACATTTCTCAAACCGAATAAGCATCTACAATCGAACCGAATAAGCATCACCCAAACCAGTCAAACATTTCAAAATCCAAACATCTTCCAAACCGAATAAACATATTATCTAGTCAAACAGAGTAAATATTTCCCAAACTAAACAAGCATTTACAAAATAAGCATCTCACATATCGAATAAAGGTTTGTCAATTTAAGCATCTCCTAAACCAGATAAAGTTAAGTGGAAAGAGCAACATCGTACGAAAAGCATCGACGAAAAAGAAGGCGATTGCACCCCAAACATGATGGTGGTATAATGCAAATCATTTTACACAGCCCATTTTGGACGTAATAACTGGATGTAATGGCCTTCGTGATTCTTCTATCTATTCTTCAAATGGACATTTTATGTGGACACAGTTTAGAATAAGTCCCTCAAATGACTGCCTGATGTATCGTGTATGCCAATTTCTCTGTTCTCTTAATTACCTCCCCTCACTCAGTTGCCTAAACGTACCCTTTGTTTATCTGCGAAAGCTGCTTATTGAACATAACTTTGTGGGGATACAGAGGGTTACAACTATAGAACAGTGCATGACCTCGGCTGTATATAAAGCAATTCGTTGACCGACAACATTTGACGAGATAAATACATGCATGTACACCATACTCTGTAACGTGTTTTGGTTGCCTCTCAACATTCAAGCGAACGGAAATTTTACTCCAGTGTCATGAGCAATGATTTGCATAATATTTGCGTCAATTGAAAATATAATACGAGGACGATTGTTTCTTAAATCTGTTAATTGTTCTGATTTCTTTACATGGAAACGGATAGGATTGAAATTAAAGACGAGACAAACTTCAATTATTCAAAATGTGCGAGAGACATATCCTTTTCTATATTATGTTCTACGTTTAAAAGAATTAAGATATAATGGCAGGTTTTTGTTTAGGTTGGAGTATTTTGTTTCCGGAAGATATTATTGCAACGTTTGGGTCTATACAGTCGTCGAACGATTGCAGCTTCTATGTGTGTACATGCAGTCGTCGAATGATTGCAACGTTTAGGCATACACAACCGTCTAATGATTACAACGTTTAGGCAAATACTGCGGTCGAATGATTGCATTTGAATTTATCATTTGTGGAAATCCCATGCCTGTTGGTTATTTCCTACCGGTGTAGTAATGGAACGGTCAAACTTTGAGTACAAATGGAGTTTGGGTTGAATGATCGGGTCCTTGACGTATGATTTTCAAATAGTATTGTGATCTACCAGGCCATGCCAGCGTATTAATCACTATGATGGAAGATGAATGTGATGATTGGTCGGAAAGACATATTCAGGCTGCATGAGGTTTTATGCCTGGCATATTTGTTCAGATGTTTGGTGTCTGTCATCCCAAATGGCCATATTGCTGACTGTATCAGTGTAAACTCTGGTACAAGTCCAGATAAGCGTCACCCTGAAACTCTGCTGTAACCAGTGACCGAATTAGAGTGGAGGAGAGTGTTAAATCAATATAGTGTATTGCGTATAATTATAGTGTAGCGTGTAAGGATCTGCTGTGTGCCCTAGGGGACAGAGCCTTGGCCCGCGTCCATCTACTTTTCGGAAGCCGTCCATTCATGTTGGCTAGGAATGTAACCTCCGGACAGAGAAAATATCTATATATATATATATATATATATATATATATATATATATATATATATATATGTATAAAACACCTGCCTGTGGCCATTACCCCCGCATATATATTCCGGGAAGCAATTAAACATAGAGCCAAAGTGTGCACTCATCCACTGAATGACACCTCATTGATTTCACGATGTTAGTTTGGAATGATGGAATGAGCCAGGAGTGGTTCGTCCTGTACACAGACGAGATTTCATGGTCAATAGCAGACGCTGTCAAATCTGCATCATTTCCAAACTCAGTGGCCTAGCATCAGTTTTACACCGCGCAAACCCTGACCTCCACTCTACTGGGACACAGAGAAAATGGGGACACCAGTTAAACACAGATTATGAGAGCCTTGGTTTAGAAGTCCGCTGTTAGAGGCTCTGATCAGCGTATTTGAGTAATCTGTTGGTCAGTATCCCCCACTGTGTAGTTCGTCTGGAAATATCAGAGTAAAACTGCCAGTGTTTGCTATGTATTCCGTTATTGTTGCACTACGTCCACGAATTCTGTTGTGTTTTCTAGATTTTTTGACGCAAGTTATTGTATATATAAATGATGAAAAAGTGTCTACATCAGGTACTCCAGCCAAGATGATCGCAGCGACTAGGGCTCAGGCTACACTCGCCGTTTACCTGATATGCTTAAAGTTATTGTAACTCTGGGATGTGGTTGGTTTATTATAGCAGAAGAAAGTAGCCGTTTATTGTAAATCGATAAGTTCGGCGTATATTCCGGTTTTATGTTGTCGTTTAAGCTTCGTGTCTTGAGTGGCAATTTCACGCAAGATCAGTCGGCATTGCGGCTGGTTGTGTGAGCATTACTAACCAAGCTGTCCTTCAGAAAATCATAATGGCAATATCTGCTGCGCGGGGGGGAGGGGGGAATGGACCTGGACACCTGGTCCATTCATCAAGGATAGCCTGGAGAAATCCTCATAGACCAGCGGGCCAGAAAACTGCAATATCAGCGGATTGTTGTTCGGTATGCGATCACTCGCTCTCTGGCCAGTGTGACAGTTACCAGTCCGCTTGTCCTCTCACATCTCACTTCCAAGAACTCTCTGTCTGGGCATACTAAGCAAAGACATTAAGACAGTGCCCTCTATCGACCTACTGGATGCCTGGCATAAATACAGGTTATAGACTAGACCTTAAACGGGTCTATGTCCATGCTACCGCATCTTGCAACCATACAGGAAGATCCTCGTCTGTAGTCTTTCTTATCTAGATCATGTTGAACATCGCAAACATCGCATCTCGGATGAAGATGGTGCTTTCGGTACTCTTCAGTAAATGTAAAGTTAGTGTCAAACAATGTCATCTGATTCAATATTTCCAAACACTTTTTTTTTTATCTTTAATGCCTCTTCACAGACGCAAAACACAAGATAACACTGGACCAAAAAATGTATATATACATTGATAAACTATCTCACATGAAGTTTAATACCTTTTCATAAACGGGATATGGCAGTTCAAAGTAGGAAAAATGGCGCACATTCAGAAAATGGAAACACCGCCATGTTATCATTCTTGACCAATCAGACGCAAGTTAATTCTATAACCCGAGAACGCGCCTGTTTTACGCTAACTTCTCGCGGTTTTGCTTTCCGGATTCTCTAGCATGGCATAATTCGTGGCCTCGTAAGAATTCCAGATTAAAAGTTGATTTATTAAGGGTTACCAAGGACAAAATGGATGTGTCCGTTTAGGCCTGTTTCGACACCTCTTCCGAAACAACTAAGATTATATTATTTGTTCACCTTTCTTTTAATCCAAACTTATTAACGCGCGCAGACCACCGATAGTAGATGTACCGTAATAATTAACCCTTTTAGATGTTATTACATGATTTAAAAGCCCACTTTACTATCAGTGACCAAGACCCTTTGTGTCTTCGTGGCTGAATAAATGCAAAAAAACATACACTATATCTCCACACGTCCAAAAAGGCGCTAAGGCAGCGTTCTGTTTGCTCCCATTAGGAGCCAAGCTTGTCATGCGCCAAGAGGGGTATCCCATGATGCACTGATATTGGCTGTCACCTGGCAGCTCTTTTATCGCCTAGAGAGATTGTAGTGTTTACTCAATGTCAAACTGAACAAAACCACCGCGAACAATCGATAGCCTATAATAAAATAAATTTGCACTTCCTGGTTGGCAAACACGAAACTTCCTCGAAGGAATGGGCAAGGCTAATTCTGCTACTGATGATGTTAATTATACCCTCCGAGAGAGAGGAGGTGTTGAGGAGTGACGCTGTACTCTGGTTGTACCTCTATTGTGCTCACACTACCTACTGGAGAACAAAAATCATCTGTGATGAAAGTTCATAGGAAGTTGTTGTCTGTGGTAAAGTTAATAAACCTTAAGGAATTTATTTAAGACATAACCGCACCTGAATATGCACCTCTTATCAGGATCATCCCAAGCAAACTCCTGGATGTATACCTCTAATATGAGTCATGTCAAGGTGCTGTACACACTCCTGGATGTATACCTCTAACATGAGTCATGTCAAGCTGCTGTACAAACTACTGGATGTGTACCTTTAATTTGAGTCATGTCAAGCTGGATGTGTACCTTTAATTTGAGTCATGTCAAGCTGTTGTACACACTCCTGCATGTATACCTCTAATCTGAGTCATGTCAAGCTGCTGTACAAATTCTTGGTTGTATACATCTAACATGAGTCATGTCAAACTGCTGTACAAATTCCTGGATGTATGCATCTAACATGAGTCATGTCAAGCTGCTGTACACACTACTGGATGTGTGCCTCTAATCTGAGTCATGTCAAGCTGTTGTACACACTCCTGCATGCATACCTCTAATCTGAGTCATGTCAAGCTGCTGTACAAACTACTGGATGTATACCTCCAGTGTGAGTCACGTCAAGTTGCTGTACAAATTACTGGATGTATACCTCTAATATGAGTCGTGTCAAGCTGCTGTACAAACTCCTGGATGCAGTCTGAGTCATGTCAAGCTGCTGTGCAAACTCCTGGACGCATACCTCTAATCTGAGTCATGTCAAGCTACTGTACACACTCTCGGATATGTTCCTCTAATGTGAGCCATTCTAAGCTGCTGTGCAAACTACTTGATGTATACTTCGAAGTCTTGCTGCTGTCTAAAGTTCTGTGTATATACTTCTACTCTGAGCCATGTCAACCTGTTGTGCAAACTCCTGGATGTATACTTCGAAGTCAAATCATGCTGCTGTCCAAAGTTCTGTGTATATACTTCTACTCTGAGCTATGCCAAGCTGCTGTATAAACTGTTGGATGTATACTTCGAAGTCAAGTCATGCTGCTGTTCAAAGTTCTGTGTATATACTTCTACTCTGAGCCATGCCAAGCTGCTGTGCAAACTCCTGGATGTATACTTCGAAGTCAAGTCACGCTGCTGTCCAAAGTTCTGTGTATATATACTTCTACTTTTGCCAAGTTTCATTGTAACAAGCGTCTGTCTTTTCTATATTTTCTAAGCTAAAGAATCAATAAGGTGGTGTTACAGCCTTATAGTATGCTTTTATGTGCTTAATTCCATTTTATAGGGAGCCTAAATGCCATAATATGTAAATAACCCGCCCGCTTGATTTTACTAAATATTTCTTTTTTTTTCTCATGAAAAAGCGCAGTGAGATGGAGAAAACCAGAAAGTTGTTTTTATTTGTGCAGACGGTTCTATCAACCTCAAAAAAGCTTCTGTAAATATGTCAGTAATTTTTTAAAAAACCGATAAATGGTAATTTGAAACCAATAGTAGTTCACAAACCGCCTGACAGTGTGCTTTTGTGGTTTGTGCTTGACCCAAATTGAGCAGCTATTGTACTTATAACGTACGTGTATATTGATCTGTACCTGATAGCCGGTCTGTGCGGTGACAGACCGACGCTCTCGCTGTCATCGCTACCAACACTCACAACACTGCGCGCGTCTCACACACTACGGAAGCTCATTTCCTTTCTCATTTATGATATTTTACGACAGCATCCAGCTGTTGCCGACGTTCGATTGTCCCAGAACTATCCCAGTGCACCATTTTCCCAGATGCTTCTTAGGCTACAGGCTACCGGTAGCTATTGCAGCAGTGGTGCATTTTGACTACAATACATGCTGACAGATATTTGTACATGGGAACAAAAAGTATCCAAATATTAAACTTGATTGATATTAACTGTTGATATTGGGATAGACATGGCGTGGCGGCTAGGTCTATAGTTGATATCATTGGGGTAGACAGAGTAGTGGGTAGGCCTGTGTGTTGATATCATTGGGGTAGACATGGAGTGGCGGCTAGGTCTATAGTTAATATCATTGGCTAGGTCCATATTTTGATATCACTGAAGTAGACATGGAGGAGCGGCTATATCTGTGTGTTGGTATCATTGAGGTAGACATGGAGTGATGGCTAGGTCTATATGTTGATATCACTGTTGACGACTTGGAGTGGCGGCTTGATCTGTGTGTTTATATCAATGGGGTAGACATGGAGTGGCGGCTAGGTCTGTTAATATTATTGGGGTGGACATGGAGGGGCGGCTAGGTCTGTATGTTGACATCATTGAAGTAGACATGGAGTGATGGCTAGGTCACTGTTAACATGGAGTGACGGATAGGTTTATAATTGATATCATAGCGATAGACATAAAGTGATGGCTAGGTCACTGTTAACATGGAGTGACGGATAGGTCTATATGTTGATATCATTGAGGTAGACATGGAGTGGTGGCTAGGTCTATAGTTGATATCATTGGGGAAGACATGGAGTGACGGATAGGTCTATCTGTTGATATCATTGGGGTGGACATGGAGAGATGGCTAGGTCTGTGTGTAGATATTATGAGGGTAGACGTGAAGAAAAGGCTAGGTCCACAGTTGATATCATTGGGGTAGACAGAGTAGTGGCTAGGTCTGTGTGTTGATATCTTTGGGGTAGACATGGAGTGGCGGCTAGGTCCATAGTTAATATCAAAGGGTAGGTCTTTATGTTGATATCACTGAAGTGGACATGGAGGGGCGGCTAGGTCTGTGTGTTGGTATCATTGGGGTAGACACATAGTGGTGGCTAGAACTATATGTTAATACCAATGATGTAGACATGGCATGATGGCTAGGTCACTGTTGACGACATGGAGTGGCGACTAGGTCTATGTGTGTGTATAACATCACATCAAATGGAGTACCCGGGGAGAGATAGCTATATTTTGGGATAGCCTGTGGAGCTACAGGATGGGCCGCTAAGAACTTCTGCAGTTGTTAAGGAGCACAATATTTTTGTGAGCAGATTTTTGTCAAACGTGTTGAGCGGATCTTTAATGTATAAGTTCTACACACAACAATGCACTTTGGCTTTGGATGGGCCGTTTGCAAAATTAATGCTTTCTAGACAGCAACAAACAGCTTCAAAGGCGTGAATACCCCTCCCAGTAGATGCGAGGTTGTTTCATGTCTGACAATAACAATTTATTTATTAAAAGACCCCTGAAGCTAACCTATTCCAATCAATCCCAAATGCTATATTTTTGTCTCATGTTAAAAAAATTTAAACTTCAAAGGCAACAGTACAAGGTGCATATATAAATTTATTTATTAAAGTCATTCAAGGTTTATTAGGCACTCAAGAATATTTCACATAACGGCGGTGAAATATACCTGCGAAGGGGAGTGGGGGTATTACCTGGAAGAGGCTATCGTATTTCACGGCTTACATAGCAAACTACTCGACTTATGGCCCCCAGTCCAGTAAAAGAAAACTTGATTCCAAGACACGGCGAGGGGCCCTGCTCATGGATACGCAGGAGTCAGTCAAGAAATTCGAGGTTAATACATACTTAGTTATCCGGTACTGTAGACATGCCACTTTACATACACGAATATTTCAGGGTTACCCATCGTCTGCGGAAGATCGAGTAAGGTTTACTACTCTACCTACATGTGTCGGCCTGAGGTGAAGAACACTAGTTTCTTATGAGAATTATGATTTACAGTAATATGAATTTCGGTTAATTCTCGCCACCTTTAGAATTCCAAATTCAAGCACTGGGCCAAATCTGCTCTGCAGCCATTTATGATAGTGGCTTTATCTCGACCCAATAGTGGGATTCTTAATGTAAATGTCTCCTTCAAACTTAACATGGAAATTAACTTTGGAAGAGCATCACTGCGGAGACAACGCGAGATTGTAACGAGATTTGGAAAACTGCGTTATCTTCAGACTAGTTTAAGGAGCAATTGAATCCACCATGCCAAGTTTTAAGATGTGTCTACCCCAATGATGGGGCGTTCTGGAACCAAGTCTTGACTGAATCTCAACTAAATCTCGTCTGTAGCAGAGAGAGCAGAGACAGTTGGTCGAGATTGTATCAACACTCGATCAAGGAAAAAATCTCAACATTCAAACTTTAAAAGGCAAAGAGAAAATCAGGTGAGCGCGTGGTTTTCACGAATGTCTCGACTTAATGTCGTTGTAACTCGCCGCAATCTCTTCAGAACGTTATTGTACAAATCTCAACTGAATCCATCTATATCGCCTAATGTCGCTCTTTCTGCTTTGTGGACATATACATATAACGACTGGAGTGAACCCCTGTTTAGCCGCATCGTTATTTTGCATACACGACGGCTTGGAACCCGTCGCAATGGTCGAGTTGAGTTGAATTGAGTCATAAGCTCAAGTATATATCCCAAGACTTAGAGGAATACATATAGACTTTGAGAGTCATATATAACGGATGTATGTGCCCCTTTTTTTTTTGGACTTTTTATTATCTCAATCTTGCAATGAATATAGGGTTAACTAATTATGAAGAAATGAAGAAATAGTAATTCTGGACACAAAATCAATTAACATTATTAGTCTCAACCTTGTACATCGATGCCTTTTGATGGCATTTATTCCCAGTGTCCACTATGAGATATGTTTCGGAAATGACATCGACTGATGTTCATATGAACCAGCGAGTGTTAGAGAGTTAAACCTTACATTTAATTTGGAATTCGATAGCGAAAGAACCTAGGTTCAGTCGCTTGCTTGTGCTATAGAAACTTGTCGCTGGACAGGTTAATTCATGAGATTAAGTGACGATAATATTCGGTATGCGTTAGACTTTCAGTCTGATCGAGTGTTTTGGCTGCCTCTGGACCAGCTACTAAGTTGTTTTATATACTTATAAGAAAAGACAACAGACACTGAAACCTTAATTGTTTCGGAAGATGGGTGGAAGAAGGCCTAAACGGAAACGGTCATTTTTTCTGATGTACTCGGTACCTCTCTAAACTTTTAACGTGTAATTCTTACAAGGCCATCTGATACGCCATGTTGGATAGACCGGAACACGATGTGACGCACGATGACAGCGGAGAAAGCTTCGACTTTGGGTTATGTGATATATATGATCGACGCATATATACACATATTTGTCCTATAGTGTTGTCTTTTCATTTCAAGCTATTGTTCCAATGTTGGCGGCTCCTTGGGTTTTGCGCAGTGAGACAGGTAGGCCTTATGGGTACATAAGTACTTCATCCTGGTGCAACGATTGGATTGTAATTCTCTATGCTTAGCCTGTGAAATATTTCTAAAAGACTTCTTAGATATAGAATCGGTTATGATTTGCGTCTTGATCTCACATGACCCAGAATCTGAAATAAACACTGAAATTCAACTGTTCGTATGTTGTTAAACAAATCTTCACAACAATCTGTTGCGCTAATCTTATTGGCCTGATCCATTGTGTCTTGGTTCACACCCTCTTATAGTGCCTTATTACTTTCAGTGTCTGGGCTATTATAAACAGTTACACAGTGGTTGGTAGAAATCCTCCGTCAAAATGCCAGCTGTGGTGTTCCCATGGTTATCTGGGCATACACACATGGCGAGTGACACTAAATATAGTACATGGCCTGTATATAGCCTTGGTGAATCAGCACTATATATAGTGTCAGGGTGATGTCATATACAGTTGTATCATGCCAACATAAGCGTTTTACGGCTTATTTTTTCCCCTGTATTTAGCCCAGAATGTATTTGTGCGGGTGTGTGGGTGGAAGGGGTCCGAAAGCCAGTTGCTCAGGCAGTCCTAGCCAAAATCTTCGCAAAGTCAGTCCGACTTCTGAAGCTGGCGTCTTGTACTTTCTCCCGCGTACATGCTTTAAAACATTGATTTTCCTTAACGCCTTTGCAGATTGTCCATATCTAGTGTAACTGAGGAGGAATTGCCGTATCTCTCCCCGGCCTCAGGTAAGCCAGGTTTTGTTTTCATCTTTTCTTTTTTCCAGAAGGAACTTCCTGCAGCCATCCCAACGGTACATGAGTACATGGTTTAATTATCTGTCTACGTTGGCAATCGTGGATGTTTATTGAACAGGACTGTACGGGTCAGTGATTTCCTTGGCTTTCATGTATAGGTTTATTGCAAATCCGTTTGGTTCCAAAGTGTAACTATTATTGATAAAGCCATTAATTATTGATGCCTGTTTGTGTTTTTGTCGTGGGTATTTCAGAACTGCAGCATTATATGCTAACGCCCAATTATAAATACAGATAACTTAATTATTATGCATCTGAATAAGGGCTGATTGAGCATGATTAAATGGAATCTGGATGGACTGCCTTAAGAAATCAGAGAAGCTGAAGCAGTTTGGTCATACATTTTATGCACCGTTAGAATCTTGGATGTAAAAATCGTAAAGAAAACCAAAGGAAATGTCTCTTGTGTAAGGATCTTGTGTACATTAGCGGTATCGTCTGCAGACGTCTTGGGCATTAGTCACGGAGTTGTAACGGTAAAGGAATGCCAGCCGGTAACATCAGGCCGTCCGGCAGTACCATGTATAAACGACTGCATGACAGGTTTGTTACGCCAAATATATCATGTCTTCGTGAATGCTGTATAAACCAGGTTACGTGATAATCTGTACAGTGAGATACCCACGCAACTTCCCACGTGCACGTATTACCACGTGTTCTGTAGCCTTTCCCGGTTTTAAGACTTGCCTGTCTGGACTAGTTTCGGCAAATATCAGCAGACTATATTCTATAGAGCCAAAAGTCACCACTCCGTATAAACTGAAGTGTGAGTCTTTTGCTTTGGTATAGTTCATGTAATCAACTTTCTCTACCTATGGACATGGTCCAGAACCTTGTCTGGGGTATAGCATTTAGGATCTCACTGAATCTGCAAACACATTACTGGATGAGTGTTGCAGATGTGTTCATGTTTTTGTTTATTTAGTCACCATGACTTAACGGACCCTTTTCACGGATTACACAGTGGACTTTTATTGATGTGACAATTTTTTTTTTACAGATTCACATTAATTCTGAAGTAAATTTTATTGAGGAGAAAATCAAAAGGTCATGACAAATAAACCATAGGCATTAACAATACTCTTGATCTCCTTCACATTTTTTAGGTTAGTAATAATTCAGCGTTTTTTCCCATAGGAATGTTTTTCATTTATAATTCTTTTTTTTTTTTCTTTTTTTTTTTTGAGAGGGGGCGGGGTTGATGTTGCATTTTATGGAAAACTTAAAGGTATCATTGGTGTAGTAAGACATATGTATACTAAAAGTTATTTTTCTAGTAAATACAGGCGCGGGTCCTGGTCCAGAGGTTCTACGTGCTTACCTTTCAATTGCTGGGACACACGAGGTGCGGGTTCAAACCTGGCTTTGGCCAGGCAATTTACAGGTTCCCTTGCTTTCGCTGCTTGTAGGGCTGTCGACGGCGCCATTTGTCTTCCATTAATATTAATCTGCATATCTTTATACGTCATATGTGAGAAAGTTCGTCAGTAACTTGCCAGAGAGGGAGGTGCTTTACTCTGGGTTGCAGGTAATTGCTCGTATATACACACCATCCGAGGCTTAAAATTACCATGTACAAATATAGCAAGCACTGAAAAAAGGATACCGCTTGTTATTGCAAAGATTGCACAATGAGGGATATGCAAATCCGTATGATATTATATTATTGTGTTTTTATTAATATATTTATAAATCATATTCCTGTTTCAGCAATTTAGACACATATCTTGGATTACCAAAAGGGTCTGTTGGAGAGAAGAACTGGATTCGAATTAATGCCTAAATATCCCCTCGGAAATAAAACTGTTGTAATAGGTACCAGAGTACTTTGCATCAAAGTCAATCAACCAATCGTCAAACAAACAGACGGACAGAGCGGTGGACCTTACCTGTGGTTTGATTGTGAAACAAGGCGGACGTCTTTTTGACTTCTCGATTAAAAGGTTTCAGTGGCTGGATTATTAAGAGGGTTTGTCCGTGCAGGATTTGACATCTTTAAAACTTGTGGATTCAGTGTACACTGTACTTTAGGGCGGACTCGACTGAAGGTAAGTGATTTTTTTTCTGCCCGGTGACATATAGAGAAATGTGTCGGGCTGCTTATACTGAGATGGCCTATAGGCTTGATGGACTGCCGACATCCCCAAATTACATACCTTAAGAAGTCAGAAGGCCACTGATATAGATTCTAAACATGGAGGAGAAAAATGTGAATCGTCGTTATCATGAAACACGACCTTGCACGACATGTAAACGACAAATCACTGTGACAAGTTTAGTAGAAATAAATGTAAGAAAGATCAGAAAGTCATTTTTATGGAGCGGTGCAAGCGGCTCCCTATGCGAAAGCACTTTAAGCCCAGATGAACTATAGAAAGGGGAGTAGACCGCTTCAGTGGCCTAATGGTTAGAGCGTCCGCCTCGAAGTCGGGAGACTTGCATATCAAAGACTTTCAAAATGGAACCTGCGGATGGTCGTGGGTTTCCCCCGGGTTCTGTCCGGTTTCCTCCCACCATAATGCTGGCCGTCGTCGTATAGGTGAAATATTCTTGAGTACGGCGTAAAACACGAATGAAATAAATAAATGAAACTTTCAAAATGGTACTGCTACTGCCTTGTTTGGCATTCAGCACTGAGAGTTTAGAGCAGGGAAAAATGACTGGTTGGCCCAGTGTCAGTATAACGTGATTGGATGGGGCGTCATGCCTGCATGATGTCTTCGGCATGATACTTCAGTGACGACAGCACTTTGGCGGCATGGACTCACAGTGCCACAGTATATATATGCACATACCTAATGACTCTTCATAGTCACATCGCCCCAAGCAAACATATACATATATACATATATAGGAAGGGGAGTACAGGGCAATGCCGTAAGGTATTGTTACTGAAGAAAATTGCGCTAGTTTGCATCTGTTCTATATATGCCTGTGTCAGACTCGGGCACAGAGAAAACCTATCACATGAACTGGTACTTATATTGGTCCAGTCTAACCAAACAATGGCATGGTTATCTCATACAGAAAGCTGTGGAGATTATTTGGTGTTTAGCAGTACCTGAGTTATGACGATGGCAGACAAAAATACTGAGTGGGAAGGTGATGACGTATGAATTAAATGAGCCTAGACATATTCTGTTACACAAACTAAATAATCAGTTATTAAAGAAAGTTATTGCAAGAAATGCATCAAAAGGTTTCGCTTCATCTTGAAGTTGTTCTGCATTCATACAACATCATTATCCGTCGATATTAAATACCACATCGTCGCAATAAACACAAATGTAACCGATGCATGCTCTGATCTGAATCCGAGCCAGATCAGCATCCGAGCCGTTGCAAGACACGAGTCGTTCCGGAAGAAGATTTACTCGCGGTATGTGCGCATTACATACATTAATGGACAAAGTGTTGTCAGAGTATTAAATTTAATCAGCCTTGTAATAATGAAAAGAAGCATGTATATAAACCATTGTTAAAGATTCTCACTTTTGGGATGAGCAGTCGAGCCCAGCCTAGCAACCCAGTCACGTGATCCGAGATGGCGGGTGCCGAACTTTGCTGGCTGTCAGGGCGGATGCTCCAGTATACGTCTGCGTAAATTGTGGCCTTTCAATATTTCTAATTTAACTAGGTGACCTTAATTCAAAATTACTTCAAGTTATGAAAAAAATTATTCCTCTCTGTGATATTCACCTTAGATATGTTGATGGATGTTACTTGATGTATGTAACGATTCGTGCGGTAAATGAGGAAATATAGCAGGGAACGTGACCAGCCGATCTCAGAACTATGCAGAGGTAAACTCATTCTAATATTTATTTATTTGGTTGTTCATTTACACAGTTAACTCCACTTATGCAACGGTGGCCCACATTATGGTGGGAAGAAACCGGGCAGAACCCAGGGGAAAACCCTCCACGATCCGCAGGTGCTGGCAGACCTTCTCACGTACGATATATGCAAACGATACTCGTGAAAAATTATCCCAAAACAAGTAAACGGAAACAGGCTCATTTTTTATGGACAGAGCCTATAATAGGCGGGATAAGATGTTCCATGCAGTGTTACTTGTCGTCTGTTATGAAGATAACTGTTTGGACAATGTAGCTTAAGCCTTGGTACTCAATGTACGTACAAGAAAACCACGCTGTTAACCCGTTATAAACAGATGCTTAAATGTTTGAATCGGTTTCATTCATTGCAGAAAATTGTACCGCAGTTCCCATGGTATATTGATGTACATATATACATGTAAAACCATACATACATTCAGGGTTTGGGAACAGTGCCACAGCATAAGGAAAAAACACACTTATACAATTTACAGCCAACAGTCGCACAAGCTCCCTCAGTGGAGGTTAATTCTTGCGCAGAATCGTTTTCCAATCTGATTTAAACTGTTTGACTGACAAGTTGTCTAAATACGTCTCAAATTGACATGTGTGTAAAAATACCAACCTCCTCACAGCGCATGTGCCGCTTTGTATCACTGCCACCACTAGACAAGGTTGGCCTGTGGAGTCTTTGCGACGCACTTATAGGCTTGTTTAGGCTGAGTCTCACCACTGGTGTCCTGTTGAAGTTATTTGAATTGGAAATTGCTGTTTCTAATTTATATCAACAAAAAAGGCCTGAAAGTGATAGATAAAAATCCCCATACATTTGTAAAATCCAATATTCTGAGACGGGCTATGATACGCCAAACTTAATGGGAAGAGGGGGAGGGAGCTAAAAACGTCCCACTAAAAAACTTGCCATACAATCTATAATGACCAAACAATAATGATAGTAATTACTTCAACATGTATTTGTAATATAAATATGATAATCTATAATTCTGTCGCCAAATTATTAAATTTTACTTTGGGATGAGTTTGGTGTATGTGCATATTTTCGCGTATAAATTCGCATATATCTGTGTTGCACGAAATAGATAAAATCTTAAAAAACATCCGTCAAGTGCAAATATGATTACGTTTTCTTGTGTCCATAACTAATGCAGACTTTCAGGTAAATATGCATAGGTTTCATAGAGACAGTGAGTTTAACCACTAAGTGGTCATGCAAAGACACTTGTATAAAATGTAGCTTATCAAGGGTGGTCACAAAATGATCCTTTCCTCTTAATGCAGGAGGCTTTTTCATAGTTTTGCATTAAGCTTTCTCGTGGCAAGTTTTCCCGATAGAATAGCTATACCATCTGAGACAATCAGAGTGGCAGAGCCTTGTGAAATTATGAATCTGCTGTGAAATGATGAGTATACCGTGAAACTATGGGACTAGGGTGAAATTGTGAGTCACGAGGGTTACATCAGCGCGTAAATAAAACAAGGAGTGGGATGCAGAACCATGTGCTTTCTAAATCAACACAGACCGTATTTTGAGGAATCGTCAGGATGGCTTGTTGTGGCATGGAAAACACTGACAAATTCCGGGAAATGTCATTGTCAAACTCTGTGATTGTACGTCAAGGTAACGTTGGTGACATGTACATGACACGAGGCATCTCACTTAGCCGTAAGTCTGTAATTACACGTTCCCGGTGATTCCCGATTAAACTGTGTACGCGTGTACGCCAACCATTGAGCAGATTTATTAAGACGGTTATGTTGTCTGCATGCAAGTAGTGGAGACATGTAACCAATACTGTGACACCATTAGAATTGCCCAATAAATAATCAGCCCTGGGATTATAACGTCTCTGTCAAGACAAACAATGGGTGACCTACAATCTGATCACGTAATCCGCTTTGTATGGAACAGTAACTCGTTTCCTGTGGCTCCACTTTCAATAATGTGTAAACAGTAGGTAACAGGCAATTTACCTTTAATTTGATATTCACGCAGGTAAAAGAAAATAAGTTAAGATTTAATCACATTTACCTAACTCAGTCCAGTATATTATTTCTCTGTGACACGTCGTGTCAAGAATGCCAGTTTACTACGGTAACTCCCCCCACCCCAACCCCCACCCCCACCTGCGTCTCTCTTGCGTTAACTGATATACCCAGTACCCAGAGATTCAGAACATTTGACCGGATTTAACACCTTGTCATACTTGTGTCACTTTAACTTGTCACTGGAAATAAACACCTATGCCAACTGCTACAAACTGCCATGTGATGGTTTATAGTTTAATCCGCTAACCATGAATGGAACCTGGGACGAATTAAACCCTAAAACCTTTGCTACGTGCTACAACTTAAAACCAATCTTGGTATGGATAGTGGTTCTTTGTTCTGTATTACTCTATATTGACCATTCTGAAATATATAATAAAAAGGGGTCAACATGCTTTCACTTATATAATTGTTCTCGAATATTCACCGAAACGCTGTTTGATATTATTGCTGTGTATACTTTGGTAACGAATCATGTGCACTGCTGTATCCAATGTTGTCCTTTTGTGTGGGAACTACCGATGCCAGTTTATTGTTCTTTTCAGGAAAAGGATGGTCTGGCCGACATTGTAGATATTTTGCGGTGGTTGGCCAAAACGGTCGTGTAGCACAGTTCAAAGATTTGAAGCTCAAACAGTGCTAAGTAGCCATGCCATTCTTTGGCCACATCACACCTATTTGTTAGACTCCAAACTCGATTTACGTCATGCTAAGTCACCTGGTCGAACTCCTGGTATTAGACAAAGCCTGTCTACATAATGACCTTTTAAACCATTTATTTGTACACACGAAGTTCATCTCTGGTCGTATATGTAAAAAGGCCTATGTGAGGAATTAGTTTATTTGTAATAGATCAAAGAGCCCCGCTATTCAGGTGCTTGATGCTGCTGTTATGTACAGTTGCCTAACGTAATGCCTATGCATAAACAACAGAAGTATAGTCTTTGTGAGACTGATGCGGGTCATGGCGACTCACTAAGTGGTTAATTCTTGTCAATTGCTAATCCACTGCTTAGCTGGGTGACATCATCGACCCAGCGTTACCTGTAACACATGGTGGGAAAACCATTCGGTAATTAACGGGGTGTATACGTAAGTGTGGCATTATAGTGTTACCCGTGATCTGTGGCAGAATCACAGAATCATTTGATACAGCCACATCTCGTTTAATGTCTTATTTGCTTTAACATCTGCTCTGTTCTACCTTTAAGCCTTTATGAAACAAAGCCCCCTTATTTTAGCCTACTGGACTACAAACAACTGCTCAGGCAGGGTACAGACGCCAGCCCCTGACTCAATACCCCGTAAGATTTACGCCTGCCCCCCTCCCCACCCACCCACCTCACTTCCAGCTTCTTGTCTTAACCAACTGTTGATTAAGTCTTAAATTATATTTTATTCTGAATTATTTTTAAATATTGTAGGCAAAATCATATGACATATCTTAATAAGGTATCTTATATATTATATACACCATGTTGGCTCGTCAGCTGTGCATCTTCACGTTCATATACAGCGCTGAAAATGGCTGTTGAGCAAGAAATCGAAAAAGAGGAATTAGAAAGTTTTGGGAAATTTATCGTTAAAATCTTCCAGTCCTTGCTGCCGGTTTTTCCACACCTTCTGACTGAAGATCAATGGTAAGGGTATGCTTATGGTTTAGTATTACATGCCTAATGTTTAAACATGATCATTAGGCTAACAATGGAGCCCCAAAGAAAGATTCCAGCGCATCTGCATTTCCGGAATGTATGGTTACCACCATATTATTTTGGGAAGGGGACGGACGGCGATGAGGATGGAGAACTGTGAGAGGACAAATCTCTTCTTTGGCGGGATTATGAAAAGGGTGGCTTGTGTCGGGAAAGGGTGGAATTGAGTGTTGCCCAACACTCGACGGGACAAATTATAATACATTTGTTATACAGATCAAGTTTTACAAAGTTTTAAAAAAAACTTTTAATTGCCATTTCAATGTTGCATCCTTAACGATGTAAACAAATCAAAATGTGTAAAACAAAATGTTGTCCTGCAATGTCGACATGTATATAAGACCATTCATCACTCGCCAACTCGTAAAGAAATTCTATAACTGTTTGTGAAAAGGAAACATTTCTCGAGTGGAAGGTGTCCTCTTGGTCCTATGTGTTCCCGATCAAATCCCTTTTTCATGAACGGCCAGAAAATGTCCGCTCCCTGAGAACAGCCTTTATTACCCAGCACCAATGCCAAAAAGTGTATTTCTGTGTTTTATGCATGTATATGTTACTGTATTTATAATTTACTATAGGTGCATGCATTTACCGAAATTTATCGCCTAGGTGCACATTTGATTATTAGAACCACAACATTATGGAATGTTTAAAACATAGCAATAAGGGGTGAAAAGCATTCGTTGTTTTTTTACCCTGGCAATTGTCTCATTAGACTGTATGTGGACAACGTTGTTTTAATGACATTCATCAAAAGGAAAGTTAGGTTAAGCTGTCGTTCATTGAAGGCCACCTGTCTTCAATCAATAATACGGGTGCATATCTGTACGTCACAGGCCGATGGTTTACTCCGGAGAGCCAGGTTTTCCCCATCCACAAGTATGGCGTTAAACAACACGTGCACAAATAAATAAATAAATAAATAAACATGTATTATTTAGTGGTGCTTCAGTTTGCTTGAATACTGCCTGACCAGCTAACCTCTCAGTCACAAAGAAAAACTATTCGAGGTTGTTATAGATTTAAATCTATTTGCAATACATATGTAAGACACATTTATAAAGCTGGTTAGGTAAGGACAGGACATTGTAGGGCAACGAATGGGTGGAGGGTAGCAAATTAACATGCCTCTATTCATTGACTTGCATCATGTATGGGGCTCATCTCCTATCTCCACCTCACCGTCTGTTGTAGCCCACATGACATTGCCAATTAGCCAGCCGCTATTTATAGTATTTGTTTATACAATAACCAAGAATCGCACAGTGTGGAATAATGCCATAGTGCATTGTAAGAGAAAAGTGTCACAGTTTACTGGCAATTAATTACGATGAAATTACGGGATATGCTACCCAATTTTATATAAATACAGTCAACAATATTAAAAGAGTAGTATATTTAAAAAAGTCTGCTGTGTTAGAAAAACAAAAATGGATATATTTTGGTATAATTTGCCATGTTTTATTCTGTTTGCGTGTGCAGCGGAAATATAGTACAGCACATCGCAATTGCATGCTCTTTTTTCCCTCTCACCGTGCACGTTGCGTGCATAATGTCCACATGCGTGACTCTTCAAATAGCGTGACTAAGATCGGCTCCCCATTCACTCCAGTTAGAAACTCCAAATATTCGCAGTCCACAGATGACTGGTCTTTTCCTGAAAGATAAATCACTGTCAAACACGCCATAGGGACGTGTTTTTTTTTTTGTTTTTTTTTTTTTTTTTTCAGTAGTGGCAGCAGAAACCAACGAGTTATATGTGCGCAGCGCATGCATTGCTCTTGCCAGCGCCATTTGGCCTAACTCCATATCAGCTATTGTATGTAATTTGTGGCCAGTAAATAATAAATCGGGTTTGAAATCATATCCTGATATATCATACACTAGCGGAAACAACGTTTGAATTATTAACACATACAGGCATCGCTGAATTATTAAATTGTTCTGATGACAGAAGAAGGTGTAAATATTAATGACATGTAATTTACATATCTAGATGCACAGTTACTTTAATTAAGGTAAAACGCCAGCAATACATGTAAGTCTTATCTGTGGTATTCTGATTGCTTCACTGGACAATTATTCAATGCTATACATTGCTGAGAATATCAATTAACTATTACACTGCAAAGAAATAAAAAAGGAAGAGTTATGCATTGACAAGTAATGTTTATATTAATATAGTATTAAGCTTTTTTAAATAAATCTTCCAACGCTGCACGCTTTAATTCAGCACCAAGCACAAATGTATATATATATGCTTTGGTACTATTAATATCTCACAATATATAACTCAAACTTCAATTGCTACGCCTTTAGCTCGCCGCTAACAATTAACAAACTTATATAGAGTCTTGTGGCTATCGAGCACGTGTATAGCAAAGAGGAACATAGTCTGCGGTATGATTAGTTAGTCACGTGGTATAGTGACGAACATTGAGTGGCGGGTGTATGCAAAACTCTCATAACATAGTACCCAATGTTTTGAACACTTAGTTGAGCTATACAGATAACTTGTGTGTATTTGTGAATGTTTGGGGAATTTGCAGGACGCGCCTGGCTCTCATAGTTTTTGCTATTAAATGTAAGTCACATAATTTTCATATTGCCGCACATACATCTTTTCAATATCGCTGTATAACATTTCCTCATTTTATCTCATTTCCCCGGTACTGTACATCATTTACGTATGCGACTCACTTATACACTTTCACCTTTATATTCATTCTTGTATAATGGAATGAATAAAAAAACATATATCTGTTTCGCAGTATTATCTTTTCATTCCTTCCACGTGACTGAAGTCTACAGGAAAACCACTAAACTTACGTGTGTAAGAACCATTACAAACTAGAGAAGTACCTTTTTCCATTACGTTGCCAAAGCTAATAACTCCGACATACTTTGGTGCCATGTTTTGACCAAGGTGAAGTCAAAAGTGAGGCAAGTGTAGCTAGCTTATTTGAGCTAGAAAGTCACGTGTCATGCACAACGATCTTTACAACAGGCATGTAAAATGCTGACCAACCATGGCACATGTTAATGATGGATGCTTTTCCGAAACCTTCACTGAGTACAGCATCTCCTGTATAGAACACAAAGCATGAGTCTTCAAATTGACGAGAGACCGGATTTGAACGGTTAGGATTGACCATTTGCCAACTATACTGTCCCTCACTGTTCTGGGTTTATTCTCCATGTTGTAGTCTTGTACATTGTATTCTTGCACAGCTCATGCTGGCTTCCTCTCCGGCCGTAAGTGGGAAGGCCTGTCAGCAACCTGCGGATGGTCTTGGGTTTCCCCCGGGCTCTGCCCGGTTTCCTCCCACCATAATGCTGGCCGCCGTCGTATAAGTGAAATATTCTTGAGTACGGCGTAAAACACCAATCAAATAAATAAATCAAATAAATGTATTCTTGCAGAAACCAGGATTCTGCCGGCGGACTAAGCATCCCCGAGGCCTGGTTCCTTTGCACTGTTTTCATGTGATTGTTTTATGTCATTGTTTTCATGTGATTGTTTATAAAATGTCATCAGTACACAGCACTCTGAGTAAGTTATGACCATTGACGTGTTGGAATTAACATATCGCTGCACTTTTTAACCTAATTCTGCTTAATCCATCATGCTAGGTAGGCGTACATGTATAAATTGCCAGTATGTATGCATTTATATAACGGTTTAGAATAAAACCTTAACTGAGGTAAATTGACGAGAGGCCGGGTTGATCGCTTACGTATAACTATCTGCCAAATATCACACTGTTGTAGTTGCGCGGGGTTTACGCTTCATTCTGTAGTCCTGTAAGCGAGATGGGAACATCTGTGATGTTTTTTCTCGTAGCCATAGCTGCTTTCTTGGAGGCAGGGCACCGATGCTCTTCCGCGATTACGCACTGAATTTTAATAACGTTTAATATAATTCTGAATTAAGCGTAATTGTATTTAAAGCAGATGTAAGGTCATTCCGTTATATATCAGATTTCCTTAATATATATCAGACATTCTAAAATGTTTTATGCACTTCTCATTATGTATATCAAGTAGGACAAGACGATATCCACATTCTTACGCCCATCTCTCCCTACCATCATTTTGGATAACAATCGCTATGTCGCGATGGCACCCATTTGTACATGAGCCTAGTCTCCATCACGACATGTGTCATAAAGAATCTCGTCACCTCAAGTCACACAATCACCAATTACAACCTCTGTTCTTACAAACTGACATCATAAGTTAGTTTATCTCATGGTTTTACCATTTATACGGATATAACAGAAACTACATTTTCCCGTGCAATGGTGATTCGAGTCGATGCCGCATTTTAGTTCCAATGACTTTAGGTGGGAAAGAGTGCACGTTAAATGACAGTGCCGATGTTGTCTGTGAGTTGAATAAGTAAGGTGCTGGAAGTCATCATATATTTATAGATCTGGTAAAGACTTCGGTCGATCCGCCAGATGTTCAGCCGAAGTCATCATCGTGCACTTCAGAATCTGTACATCTCCTCAGCATAGGTATGTTGACCTGAGTGCAGTTAAGTATTCGATAACTCTGCATGGAGATTGCTGGCACGAGCCTCAGTATATAACGTGTGCTTAAATTCAGCGATGCGTGGTTTGCAGTAGCAATGGTAGCAATCGGTCAAAAATGAGATTTCTTTAAGTCATCTTTTAAATGAAGTGTGTCAGGAAGAACATGCAGTTCGTACCTTGACGGCTGAGACTGAATCAGGAATCGGACCTGGTCGATATTGTTTGCCTCGGGTGTCCACATGCATATACGAAATAGATTAATTCCCCTATTGACGCCTAATTGGCCACTCGCTTTGCAGTCTAATATCAAAAGTTACATTAGCAGCTACATAACATCTTCTAACAGAAGATTCCTATGTCAGTTACGGTAACCTGCACACGGCTGATGCCAAGGAAGGGAACGCCGGGTTGCATGAGAAATGTGACACATGGTCTAATTGAAGGTAGAGTTTCCCAGGTGTGACCTATCAGCTGAAACATATCCATGTCTTTTCGGGCCAAATGTTAGGTTCGTACGACCGTAGTGCGGTCTGGGGTTTGCATAAATGCTAAAGGTGTTAACGACAGGAATGGTATATTGTGCTCACGTACTTTGTTTCCTGTGGCCGTATTTTGTTACATAACAACACTTGACACAGGTGTTGCCACGCCCTCTTCGATGTCTTGGTAAAATCCAAAGTTGTGAACATAACCGTGAAAACAGAACAGCCTCTGTCTGGTACGGCGCCTAAATGCCTGCCGTCCTTACCGTAATGTGCCGTTTACAAGGATTGGTGGTTGTGACCGATTATTCCATTATCGAATTAATGTCGTCCTCTTTTATTCGCCTTTCATGCGTGTTTGCGATGTCTAAAGTTTCTGTTTACGTAGTAAGATAACAAGCCATTGCCAAACGTGAATCCATACAGCAACTGTTCAGCTTAGCGTACAGTGGAGACCACCCTCAAAATGTGAACAAACGCAAAATATTATACAGAAGCTATGCGGGAGATTTGGGCACAAACTCAATCAGCGCAAATCCAGTCAAATGTTTGTTTGTTATTTAAGAGTATCCCAAATAATTACCTTTGACAAAATATCAGTCTCGTCTGCGCGCGTGTTACCGTTCCAAATAGGTAACTAAGTTACCAAAATTTGTAAAACGAGTTACATGATAATTGTTTTTTAAACTTAAGAATCATTTTAACACTTGATATTTCTTGATATAAAACTGTTGCCCTTCGAAGCAGAATAGTGTTCAGTGTAAAGAACGAACAGATGCTTTGGTCTTTCTTAGTTTCTAGCCTTTATTTTTTATTAACTCTGATATCATATAATATGAGATGCATTCACATAATGTTTTATCCCTAATCATTGCTTATTGAGTCTGCAGAATATGTCCCAAAGTTGTTCTTGTTGAATGAGTATGTATACATTATTTGCGGGGCATGCGTGGCAGCAATGAACAAGACTTAAATACAGCTTGTATGAACGGTGGTGGGCCATGCAGCTGGCGCCCGCTTATGTCCTGTCCACCAGATGACAGTATATATGACCCCGAATCGCTGAATGGTACGTAACACGGTACTCCTATCTTCTCTCGTCTTCCAGATTTCAGATACGTGTGATCGTCCAGAGACGACAGGAGGGAAAATTAGGTTCGTTTTAACGATGCAAATCTAAGAACGATTCAAGTAAGACTGTCACAAATGATTCAAGACTTTTGCTGCTTGCTTTCTTAAAAGTGCTACTACTGTTTTATTATCATATGACAATCAGTTTTTGTTTTCAGAATGTTGGAAATTACGACAAAATCCAGAGCGCAAGAATTTTTCACGGAGTTCTTTTTTATCATCTTTAAGTCAACAAATGCATCACAAAATGTCTGTTACTTCTGCCTCGTTTATCGACTTGTCCTCCAAACGCTCCGCTATATCTGCGGTATGTACGGAATGACTTTTCGACCCTGGCCTCCCATTGGCCCGCGTCACGTGTACACGCCCACCGATCCCAGCGCTGCTCACTTAATTGGAACCATTGTCGTTCTCTTAAAAGCGAGAATATCTGACGAAGTTAAAATATTCATAATATTGTAGCTATTAGTTAGCACAATGGCCGTGCTTAAGGCAGACAATATGGTCTTTTGTTCGCTTGTTTGTCGGTGGCCAATGTATGAGCTCTCATTTCGTTACACCCTTTGCCATGTCGTATGGCTATTGTAGCTGCTGAGCCCATTGACAGTTGATATGATCACCTTGAACGACTGAAGCCTCTTATTTTCCTTCTCTTCGAGTTCTATATTTCATTATTTAAATGGTGCGGAGATTACTCTTTGTCCCGCACCCAGTTAAGTCCCTATCAAGTTGCTTTTGGATCAACAGCTTCTGGCGAACTCAGGCGAAAATTCCATCATGATTGGTCTTCGTTTCTGAATGACCAGCAGAAATATTTGTCAAAACCAAAGGCATCTCTCTAACTGACTCTTTAAATTCATCGATCATCGCTCTTTTCCGGTAAACCTTGCGTGGGTTTACCGTATCTTACAACAGATTTTAAAGTTAGATTTAGTCATTTTAATATATTTTCTAACAGTTTAGAACGCCTATCGTCTCAGATCTGAGGAAAAAAAATCGCCAAACAGAAGTTGATTGTCGTCCAAATTGTTTAAAGCTTTGGTGTTCTTTTGAACTTTTTCGTCATTGTGCATCTACTCATCTCCTGGGCTTACGGCATTCATTACTTTGCCCTTAATTATCTGGAATAATAACATATATATAATTACTGCATTTGTAACCGAAATAAATTTTTCATTTAAGCTACATGTATATGTTGTAAAGAATTTTACAACAACTATATAATAAATGAAAAATATATATGACTGTAAGATATGATTTCTGGCATCTATTGTTTTTTTTTCGTCTGTTGTTATTTGCACATATCATAAAGCAAAGCGACGTTATTATTATAGCATTATGGCACTGACATTATCAACATTATTCATATCCACGTGCAAATAGTATTATGCCGACATGATTAAGATGTCAGAATTATCATAACGATTTCACAAATTGTTTAGAAAAAGTATTTATACGAGATAGCAAGATGGGTATAGGTAATCTTCATGTATACATATGCACTGGTCATAGAATAATGTGGTCTCTCTGTTTTTGTTTCTTTGTTATTTTAATTTTTTATTAACTGTTTTAGATATTTTTTTCGATATTTCCTCGGACATCTCATTATTCAGAACTATCTGAAATTTATTGTGTAGGTCTTGCTCTTAATAAACATATACAGTTGTTTCCCAAGTATGGCTTCTTAAGCTTGCAACTACAAATAAATCAATGTCATTATTTCATACCATACCATGAAACCATGAAAATTTGCTCACGTTTGTTACATTCATTCAGGAGACATAACGATGAAATTCTGGGACAAAATGACCTGTATTCATCTGAGGAATTACATTACGTCGCATCCATTTTGATGGAATATAGATTCGCAAAAGTATTCGATTATTGTAGTTACTCTGTTATAGTATGCATGAACGAAAACTATTCCATTTCAGATAGGTTTGTAAATGCAATATCTACCTGAAATGAAATATGTTTCAGTCTAGGTAAACACGGCATGCCTTGTATAAATGTAAAAAAAAAATTGTGCACGTTAGATTTTTCACCGGAGGTGGCATACAGGCACATAGACACAACGCATATGATGCGTTTCATACGTTATAGCCCTTGATTATCATATCAATAGTCTTGAGTTATTTTATCTTATAACAAACACAAAGTGAAACTCATTCAGACAAAAAGAATATGCTTGAGCTGTATAGATCGTTAAACACTTATGACTCTTTGGTAGTCATTACCATGGCAACAAGAAGGTTTTTACGAGGAAAAGAGGTTAGCTTGAGTTGCGTTTTTTTTTCAGACTGCTGTCAGGTGATGGGCTACGGGAGGCAGAAGTCGGCGTGTCCGGAATGCCAGGAATTTACTACTTCTGCGTGAAAAACAAACTGGTGCTCGCATATCGAATGATATTACATTTCTGTGTTTTGCATCTTGGCCTCTTTATATTCCAAGAGGCAAAATATATATCTTCCATTCATCGATTTGGGATCATACTGCCGTCATGGCACAGACGACAGTTTTCTTCAGCTGCCATGCTATGATTATACTTCAGTGGGGTGGGTATGCACCCTGACAATAGGAGACCCAATGTACGTTAGGACTTCTTCTCCTTTGTTTTGTGCCAAGCAGATCTACATACTGCCTAGATATATTTGTGACTTCACCGTCATTCGACCGAGGTGCACTGCCTATATACCTGTATTTAAATCTCTCTGTGCCGCTTTACGTGAAGTAAATTGCTCTTTGGCAAGGTGAAAATAAAAGAGAATGCATCTTTGTCTTGGGCCAGCATAACGTGTTGTGAAGATTGGATCGTGGTCAGTTGTGACTCGGGCTTTAAGGTGTCTGCATTTCTTTATACGCAGTGTTTTCTCGGACTCTTCTTAAGTCTGTATCTAGTATTCTTGTGAGTGAAGTTCCCACACGGCGAGCTAGCACCTTACAATACAGTATATCTGACCAAACTGCAAAGAAGCCGTCAACTGAGATCATATATATCGCGAGGACGGCGTCCATGCGCTGGAGCGGCGTGGTGCTGACTTCTACACGTTCCGTATTGTCTGCATTGACCGAGTGTTCATTGAGCAGACTGAGCGGTATAGATAAGGGTAGACGTGCCGTGGCCTGTCTTTGACACCTCGGGGCCCAAGCAGCCCTCTACACCCACTGCCGCATCAATTCACCGACATGAAATCAATACAAAACCCTCTTGGGTCACGTTGGTTTTTTGTTAACCACTCTAAGCCAACTCAGCTGTTACGGTGGGAAGTTCAACTCGACGGCCGATTTAGACGGCTCGCTCATGTATGTCCTATTCAGGCTTTTTCTATTATGATCCCTTACAGCTACCCTGACCGTAATGGCTTTATGGTGTTTTCTTTACAAATAGTAGCGCGGGCCGTGAGAACTGGTTTGTCTCACCTTGGCTCAACACAACAGGTTCAGACCGTTTCCTTCGAAGATCACACCCCGTCCCCACGGTCTAGTCATATACCAACCCGTCCCAAGATTTTCATCACTTAGAATAGGTTTTTAATGCATGAAACAGCCCGTGACAACATTGCCAATCACAAAATGGTAAAACACATTGTAGTTGCAAGGGCTTTGGCATGGATGTTGTCAAGAGCATGACGAAACATTTTGGGTCATGTTAACAAAAGGTTTGCTAAGGCGCCAGTCGTCCAGAAACCGCAACTCCAATCCATTGAGGATAATCGATGCTGTGCATGGGCTGTCCCTGATAGATCAGGGAGACCCGAGTTTTGTTCCCATAACGGGGATAAATGGAACAGACGGCCTGGAACTAAATATCGCATGACACATCGGAAAATGGATCGGACATGCATTTGCACTGTTGTGCAACACAAAATAACTGGCAGTATTTCAGCCCTACCACTGGGTTATGAAGCCATCAAGAAGAAAAAAAAAACCTGAATGAACTAAGCGGATTTCCATGGAAACCACAACACATTGGAAAGCAGGGGAGGTTATATAATATTGATTGTGGGGCTTGTTTCACTTTATTCTCTTTTAACGCCGTACTCAAGAACTTTTTACTTACATGACGGCCGTCAGTTTTATCGATGGATAAAACAGGAGTGACCGGAATGTGTTGGTTAGTTACTGACGAACTTGGCCACGCGTGACGTAGATATTTGCACACCATATTGTTGGGAAACAAATTCCTTGTCCAAGGCCGAGATTTGAACCCTTAACACTTTTGTGAAAGCGATTGAAGGACAAGCGCATTTAACCACTTAGGGCTTAATTTGTGTAGCAACGCCACAACCCAAGTAAGAAACGAAAAGACAGAAGTTGTATTTGAAAAAATATTCAAATTGTGACCTCTTTTATTCGTGTCTTACCATGACGAGACATAGTAATATACGTATGTACAGCCATTTACTATAAATATACATATTATGTACAGTTCGACATCACAGGAACATACAATGCGCACGGCTGCAGGAGTACCTTCTTGGAAAGGGTGTATTAACCCTCAGTACACTCGCACTCCGAACTGCAGCTCACCATCACTTTAATGCAACAAGCAGATCAGAAAGCAGTGGCCAAATTTGGGTGCGGCACTGCCTTCCCCAGTCACTATACTTACACTTTATTTAATATTTCAAAACCCGTGTCGGGTACGTGGGTTAGTGATTTTTTTCATAGCTGGAATGGTGGGAAGATTAAATATTACAGAGCATGGAACCCGGCCAAAACAATGTAGAATTTGAAACTTTAACATGAACACAGAAAAACATGGCTGACTAGTAAATCCCGAACAACACTTGGACTGTCTAGTCCATAACAGATAACAGTGAAATACAGTAACGTAAATCCTATCCATCATATACTGTCTCCAGTAAGCTTCAACTCGCTCAGAAATATCATACAAATCTAAACCGTGGTAAAAACTTTGATTTTTGCAAAAAGCTGAACTAACTGAAGCCAGTTACAAGTGTTTAACAACTACGTTACATTTTGCAATGTTCGGATGAGCAAATCTTTCGCTTACGATAGAAGTGGTTTCTATGTGACCACAAGGCTTGCTGTGGAGGAAACTTCGGCATAGCTACACAGCACTGTCACACTTCGCTCACATTCTACACACCTTCAAACAGATTATACCAACATTGCACATCATTTACATGCAAAATTTAAATACAGCAAAAAATTGCACGACTCTTTCTTATAATACAGTAGGACACCCAGAAGCCAGATAGCCATTATATAAAGTTGTGAAAACAGAGGCCACCTGCAGACCTGGCGCAAAGCTGTTCACAACACTTGTTGTACATTACTCTGTTAGCTATCGTGCTCTTGCCATTTACAAGTCTCATCTTGTAGAGGAAGCAACGGGGGAAATCACAGTCATAAAATCAGACAGTCTGCAGTGAAGGGATGAAACTGACAGTGTTCGTCCATACACAATGCTTAAGGACATCTGCTTTATCGGGAATCCTTCGGATCACCAGTTTTCGTTAGAGCAAACGGAGACATCTGTTACGCTAGTTCTCTTCGAATTCGACCGTTCCAGTCAATCCCACTCAGCAGCTGTTATTGTTCCGATCAACACACAGGAACCATCATGCCAAATGCAGAGGCTTGCATAATGTACATAGGCTTATAGCCAAATAATGTAATAATGACAGTTAAGTTAGTGGCAGTCATAAATAATCTCTAACAAATAATGTCCACAGAACACAGCAGAAAACCGTCCCTTCCTTATTGCATTTTCTATTTACATAAGAAAGGCACTTCTTAACTTAAACATTCACTTTTATGCAAAATGAAAAAAGGATGGAATTTCAAATAAATATGTTCCTCATGTTCCAAGGATGGATGGATGCGTGAATGGATGGATGAAGCACTGGGGGGAGGGGGAAGGAGCAGGTACTAGACCTCTGTCGCCAGTACACCATCTCTGTATTGGGGAGGGGAGGCCGCACTGGGGGTTCCAGTATCAGTATGGAGTTTGGATTGGCATCCTGCATATTTATGGATTTTACAAACAGTCTATCTTGTTGGTATTCACTGCAAAGAGAAGAAACAAAGATGTTGTGTTAGCAAGATTTGATACAATGGACAGCATTTAAAATATTTTCACAGTTTTGTTTGATATATTCGTTGTCCTAGCATTACTCCCCTGTGTGGAGTCTCAGTTCAAGCCTGTCAATATTGACCAAGCTCACAGCGTGTGTGCATTTCCAATAAACATCCATTGCTCAGCTTTCTCCACTTTTTTCTTTAAAGACAAAGCCACTTTTACCTCTGTGCAACAAGCCAAAGCCTTGGCAAATCTGTCCGTAAGCAATATAAATAAAAACTGCTTCTTATAAAAGTCGAACAATGCCTTAATGAAATGAAATGAGGCCTGAATTAAGCTATATTTTTTAAAGGAAATGAAGACATGTATGCAAGACATCGACTTACCTATTAGAATGTGAAGAGTCCGTAGTTGACAATCTGTCAATGTCTGGAATTTTTAAAGGCGGTTGTTCAAAGTCTTTTCTTGGAAATTGTTCTTTAGTATTTAAGTCTTTGATCAACTGCTTGTGATTACTTGTTTTTTCCAAGTAATTGTGTTTTTGTTTGAATGTGTTAAAGTCTTGCTCCTCATTGGTCACTTTGATGCTTGATGAACTTGGTGGTATTGTGGTAAAAATGTTTGTCTCCACACACTTATTGTTCATATTATTTACATCATTTGTTCACGTTCCTTATGCATGGTGTCTTGTTGAGCTGGCTGGCGTCTCCGCCTCAGCAACAGAATTAGAACAACAATTATGATGATGATCAGAGGAATTCCTGCACCAAAGCACACCACCAGTGCCAAATGCTGCATGCTTAACCCTTCTTCACCACGCACATTCTCGGCCACAGAGGTCGAGTTCACGACGGATTCCTCTTGTCTAGGTGCCCCAGCAAACGCTTGCGTTGTGGGTTTCTCGGTGATAGGTTCTTTTGTTGTGGGTTCTGGGGTTTCTCCATCGCGGTACTGACAATTTTGCCCCAGAAACCATCGTACAAGCACACCTGTAATCAGCTACCATATCCTGACAGGTAGCTCCATTTTGACATGGGTTACTCCCACACTCATTGATGTTGTCACGACAATCCTTGCCTGCGAAACCTGGGGCACAAGTACACTCGAAATCATTGACCCCATCAGAACAGGTTCCCCCATTGGCGCAAGGATGCATCTGACAATCATCCACATTGGTTTCACAATGTTGTCCCACGTATCCAGGAACACAGCGACAAACATAGCTGTTGACCTGATCCACACAGGTACCTCCGCTGAGACAAGGGTTGTTAGTACAATCATCTGTATTCTCCTCACATGTTGGTCCTTGGAAACCGCTATCACAGATACATCGGAAACCCACCTAATTCGTCCAAGCAACGTCCGCCTGGAAACCAAAAATACAACACTTGGTAAATAATCAGTCATAGAAAAAGTTGAACATTCGAGTTACCCGCCGTTCTTGATACACATTTATCAAACCATTACACAAAATATCCCTTTTTGACTATCAATTCACTTCCGACGATATCAGTTTTGATATAAAACCAGGAAACTTACCATTCTTGCATGGATCGGACTGGCATTCATTCTGCTCGGTTTCGCAGTTGGGTCCAATGTAGCCAGCAGCACATAGACATTTGTGATTGCCATTTTCAACGAAGCAAGTGCCACCATTGGTACACTTGTTGTCTGCACAGGTTGGCCCATCACTTGACAAAGTGGGCCATGGTATCCAGACGGACAAGTGCAACGAAAACCAGTGCCAACATCCTGAAAGCACAATACAGTAAGGTAAGATATAGATACAGGCTCCAAGCGCTAACTGAAATATATCGCACTGATACACGGTATCTTTACTAATATATAAATTAATTCGGTAAGCCGATTACGCAAATTCACAAATGTATTAACTATGTACTGCATGCAATAACTTACCTCACAAGTACCGCCATTGAGGCAGGGTTGGGCAGCACAGTCATCTATCTCAACCTCACAGTGTGTGCCGGAAAAGCCTGCAGGGCAGGCACACGTAAAACTGCCCTTCCCAGTGTTTTGGCAGGTGCCGCCATTACGACAGGGCTTGTGATGAGTGCAATAATTAAGATCTACAATAGAAAATCACAGTTTCGTATCAGGCAATTTGCTGGTAAAAATCGGTTTCATTTTAACTACTGTACAAATACAGTAAATCCGGTACTTGACATGTCTATTGGTATGGGATGTTTCCTGATGAATTGCGTTTCGAGTTTGTGGTAACCCAACTGGATTTATTTTGACTGTCTTAACTGGTATGGAGGTGACAGCCTAAACCAAACAAGCCTTGGTGATGGTTTGACCGTTTCACGGAATCTGAAACCATCCATCTACTTTTGCTGTCCGCATAAAGCAGGGATTAACTACAGCTGGTTAAAATTAACAAGGTCCTGGGTCAGCGCGAATTATTTACATACTTGTATTAAAAGTTTTTCAAACCCAGTATGAATCTCACCTTGATTACAGAAAAGTCCACCCCAACCTTCCTCGCAGTTACACTCCCAAGGTTTGCTGCAGGTACCATTCTTGCAACCGGGGTACGGTCTACACTGGTCACAGTTTTTTCCTTGCCAACCAAGTCGACATCTGAATGGGTAAAATGAAATATTTATTATTTGGGTTCACCTCCAAAATAAATATAATCAAATATAAGATTGTGAGAAGAGATTTGTAGAGAACTGGGAGTTTTAATCTAGAAGAAACGTGAGTGGTCTTTGTTTACAATGACCGGCAGACGCTATCATAACTGTCTGGTGCCATCCTCTCTTCCTTAACACATTAGCCCCTATGATAACAATCAAAGTGCTATTCTCAGAGGGTGGGGAAGGGGTGCGGTAGGGGATGGGGGGGGGGGGTTGTGCTAAGGGACGGTAAGACTGGTCTACTTTCTGGACCGATGGAAGCCGATATTCCTTGGAAATTAGATATCAAACTAGAAAGGCGCGTGTCATTCCGTTTATTATATAACCTACGTATTACAGAATGGACATTGGCTGCCATTACTCATTTAACACTGCAAACTTGTCAGTCTTGGATTAGAACCACAATTAGCTATATAGTACTCTCAAAGGGCTAGAGCAAGATTTCTTGCAGTTGCACAATAGAAGTTTGCCCCGGGGCGTGGGAAAATGTTTGAAGCCGTAGGCTCAACGTCCTTCATTAACCTTCAGTAATATATGCTGAGTGGCCGCCAGATAGGGAATTCCATCAGCACTAGGTGTTCAACTTTCCCACACCTGAAATTTCGACCAGTGATGATACTCAGACAGGTTTGTAGTGTCCGAATTATAAACAGTAAAACGCAGAGGACGTGTCAACTTGGAAGAGTAATGTTTTGGTTACAAATACGCGACCGCGGTCTGTCGGAGGGCGCAATCACACGCTCTCTTGTTGACAGTGCGTGCTATACAGCTCCATTGTCCACTTTAGCCCTAATTTCTGATCGAATCCCACGACCAAAGCTCTCGTATTTTGAGGCCAAGTCGGAGAATATAAAGACAATGCATTGCTTGTAATGTGAACTAGCGTTGTGGCTGGCTGGCTAGAGATCTCCGAGAGGGGATTTAGCAGAGTCGGCTGCAATACAAGTCTAAGACTAACACTTGAATTCTTCTGCTCTTCGGCAAGAGACAAACGCGCTCCATTAAAGCTTCCACACCCTTCCAGTTTAGCCCTGTCACGTTTCCGACACGAGGCGGCTTGGCCGTTACAGGATCACAGAGAGGGATGTCCGGCCATCATATCTAGGTTACATAATACAAGCAGTCTAACTTACTTGCACTCGCTAGGTTGTCCACACACACCATTGTCTGGATGACAGCCCGGCAAGCAAATTGCTGAAATAAAACAGAAAAAAAATTAGCGTTCGATACATCAAAGTATAAAAAGGGTTTTCAGGTGCAAATTTACTGGCAGTTCTAAAGATAAGTTTCTGTATAAAGAGATTAAATCAAATTTTGCCGTGTACGGCATCAACAGAACAGGTGTTTGTCTTGACCCGGATAACTATCTAGATAAGACGATGTTTTTTGCCAGCTGCCTTGTATACATCGGGAAAAGGGGTCGGCTGGAGCGACACCATGACGAAATTCGCCTTCAAGCTATTTCTTTTATCCTCGCCGTCGGCATTTTTTTGGTCTACTGCAAAAACGTTTCCCCTTCGATTTACTTTAACTCATGCAAGGGTTTTGTTAACTCTAGTAAGATATATGTAGGTGTGAACACGTGGCTTGCGAGACAGTCCATACCACTGGAGTTTAAGCCCGTGGCCTACTATAAGTTTGACAGTTTACTTGTACTCTGACCGATATTGTTCTCCACCTAAGAATACTACTGTTGTCCATAGTGCAGCTGCCTTGCCAACAATGCCGTTTGTACTAACTTTGCTACTCTCAAAAGACTGCCTTACTACAAACACAATGATCTTCATTGCTGACTTGGCCCCGTTGACAAGTAACACAAGCTGCCGTACAATTTCGCATCGAGACACCTGAGTTTGGAGCGTTGAGAAGAGCCTATTCAGCTACTCCCCAATGATTCACAGCCATTCCCCGCCAACATGCAAAATAAAAGGCTGGCCCATTCATGATGATGTATGCGTATACTTGTATGGCCAAAGCTGGGTCAACGTACACTAAGAAGTAAGATTGTACAATTTTGTGCGGGAAGTTACTTGCTTTTCGGTGCGACACATGCTTGCCATTCATTTCTTACCTTGATCGCAGTAAGGGCCCGACCATCCATTGTTGCAGACTTTAGTTCCGTTTTGGCTGCAGGTGTAGTGACCGAATTGGTCATCTCTCGGCCGGCACAGCACTGAGCAGCCTGGTCCATAGTAATGTTCATCGCAAGAGACACGGTACTGGTACTGTAAATCTTTGAATGCCCAAGTTCGGTTAAACGAGCTCCATTGATCACTGACTCTAGCGGACCGTTGCACAGCCAATCGACTAATTAATTCCCGTGGGCTGCCTACAGAGACGAAAAAAACCAAATGGTATACTTTGACGATGTAAAAAAAAAACAAATGTCATTTGAAGTACTAACGTAAAACGCACACCTGGCTACGTTATAGTGACAGACAAGACTTCCTGCTTAGTGAACAGCTGGAGACAGAATTAAGCCTGTAACGATGACCACTTTGTCACAGTCAGATTAGCGTACAATCCCAGGTAAACTAATTAAAGATTATACCATTTACCATTGTGCAAAGGTGCCAGCTATTTCCTCCTCCAGCTGGGCGAGCAAATGCCACCGCTGACAGCTGTCTGTCACGTTTACAGGCTAATGTATCCTTATTTGATCCCAATAAAACTTTAATTTTCAGAAGATTACCTGTGGATAATATACATCTAACCAGCGAACTTTCCTAAAATTTCGAATAATTTTTTTTTTCTCAGAGAGCACCCGCAATCTTCTGTGGCGTTAAAATTTAATACCTTTACGTATACCGTCCGTATAACGGAATTCTACACTGGGCTAGATCTTGACATGAAAGGATATAGGACAGATAAGATAGCTGTAGTAAATGGGCAGCGAGGCGTCTTCCCGCGCTATACACCTATATTGTTTACGTTCACCGGCAGCTGCTAGTCTATTTTTCCCCCGAGCTGAGGGTACCTACACTGCAGTGTTAACAGCGGATCTACTTGTGCACAGTGTAACCATGTAGACAAGCGGTGTTTTAAGCCCGATTTGTTGCGTGTTAGCTCAATTTTGGCGGAGATGAAAAGAAATATAAAAGGGCACTAGAATGGCCGTAGGGCCCGACTGCTGTCTATCCACATTAAATGTGGTCAAAATTAATGCATACACCAATGTATATATGCATAGTAAAAAGTGTCGCTATACGAGCACCTGGCCCTATCCCACGTGCTCAGCTCACGGCTTTCTTCTCCCGTCAGTCTGCACTAGCTATATCTGCCTTATCAAACTGCCTATCAAATATGCAATTTAAACCCTTCTTTCTAATTCTGACCGTTTCAGGCAGAGTGCATATAAACCATTGTAACTATTAATCCTGTAAGTACATGAGATTTTTAGCCCATGTCGACACAGACTGAATTACTTATGTGCTCTTGTCAATCAAAAGATTGATCATAAGTTGAATAACCAGGATACACTATACCTCTACATACATTGGAACATAGCTACGGCGGCTGGGTATAGTCCGATATATAGTGGATAACAGGTGCAGTCGACATCGTCAAAGTTTGTACATATGATTAGACTTATTGGGAAGTCTGATATTATTTGAAAGGACATCTGTCACAATCGGGCCGAGGGCAACAGGCAAACGCTTCTAGCCCACCCTATGTAGGGTCAGCGGGCAGGCCGGGTGCCACTGGCAAGGCGGTCATCGGCCGCCCTGGAACCCTTAGCATTTGCCCGACGACAGTATATGGGCGGACTGGGTAACTGGTAACCATCCAACACAGTTGTCCATCTGAAGCTCCTCAATCTTGGTAATATCCACAGGTAAATCCACAACTTATCTCACACAGTTGATGGAATAAACGATTCATAGTCATTCACCTGGAGACTTGTCCACAGAACTGTTGTTGTATCAGAGATCCATGGTCCAAAATAAGATTCCCTCTCCAACGACAGCACATTGCAAATGGCGTGCATTTAAAGGGAATAGTAGACTTCAGTACCAATACAAAGACTTACCTGTAACTGGTTCCTGTAATGTACTATCGTGCCAGGCCTCGATGATCAGAGAAAAGGTGCCCTGAATATGCAACACAAAAAACAAACTGCTTACACTATCGTCAACAACTGACAATAACAATATACATTTATTATGAAAACTGTGAAATTAATACAAAATATAAACTTGTGATTTGTAAATAAGTAATTTTATCCATACCGGCCAAGAAAACTTGAATGGGAATCGAATCGGGTTGGTGAAGTCAGACACTGGTAGCTGCTTGCTGAAGTCAATAGTATTGGTACCCAGAACCGGCGTGGTGCTTTCCGCAAACGTACATGTCGAAGTGGACTCTGCTATCTGCGCTTGAAAATGGGTCAGGCAAATTTTAAAGAAAGTCCGACAAGTCGATGTGCAAGAATTGTTTATTCTGCGTCCATTACAACAATGTCCATCAGCGTTGAGTCCTCGGTCGTTTCGGAAAGATTTCAGGTGTAAATCAAAAACACCCGAACAGCACACCTGTAAATGGAGAAGTGTAGGTTACTATAGTAGTACACAGCACGTGAGTATGCACCGGGCTTATACCTGCACCAGACAGTTACGCAGATGCCAATTGTGCCTGGAAGTCTTTTATTCTTTTATACCGGTACCATGCACATAGATCATACAGTCATTAATATATGTAAACCGAACAACAAGAAACGAGGTGGACAAGATTCTTACCTTACAAATTAAAGTGTAATACAATGTCCACAGAAGGAGTAATCCCGACGCTCCTCGCCACCGCATCGTGCTTGTTTACTGTTCGCCTCCAAGTCCCTCACTATTTCTTGACTTGGCTTTCCACAGCCTCGTTATCGGTTAGCTCCGCCCACTCCGGTGATTGACAGCTCCTACAAGCAAGAGAATCGCGGGTCAAACAGCTGTGCTTTACTACAAATCTCGAGAGGGGAAATACTATACTACGCTGGCCATGGGTCTACCTAAGCGAGTACGATACATGCACAAGTGTGTAAATACATCGATGCATCGCTCACCCATGTCATGGGAAAAAAACATTACACATTCTGTGTGCATACTAATATACATGTATGTTGTGGAAATGTCGCCAAGCATACCTGGTCGTGTTATAGATGTGTCCAGTGGTTTGAAGACCGAACTTTCAACGTTGATGGTTAAGCAACTAATGATACCGGACAGTGAGGTAACAGGGATTTATATAATTCCGCCCACTGGAAGTAATAGCTGGCTGCTAACAATCTATGATACTTAATCCATTCAGAATAGACAAACAATACAAGCGTAGTCGCCCAGAACAAAAGGGTAGACTACCTCAAGTGCCTTTACGCAGCGGGAAGCCTAATCTTGCCATTTCCTTCCCGCTACCCACTTCTTAGAAGAAATTAACCTTGCCGGTGAAATCAAAGGCGGTACATCTGTTATGGAGCGGGCCTGTGATAGACAGCCGGCACGCGCGCACCCTTACCTGTAGCCTATAGTCGCGACCATACAGAAACTGTCTGTGCCGCTGTCGTCTCAGACAATCTACCTGTTTCTTACGTCCACATAAAGCCGGATAACGGACAAACAATACAAGCGACCAACACACAGTGCCTTCGGCAAAATTTCACCACTGTCTTTGAACAAATCAAAACTAGACAGAGAATCTGGATCTTATTGGGTTGACCAGGCAGAAAAAGAGGGTTGTTTTTGTGGGCTCAGCTGTCGAGTGCGGTGCACCTGCCGGGCTTTGTGACTGGGGTTTACACATGCAAAATACTTCCATATACGGAAAGGAAACGCGTGCGGGTTGAATAGTGGCGTGTGCCCTCTACCATCTGGTCGACTAAACGCCATTGTAGCAAGAAAAACACCTTGTACGACAATCTTGTCATTTCCCCCTGGTAATGTAACTCCGTTGGCCGGAAAGATGAATTCCTATACAACACCTCATACCGTCACACAGAGACTCTGCTTTTCCCCGCAGACCATCTGCTCATAGCGGATCCTGATCACACCTCAAGTCAACCTTCCCAATGAATACGCACCGTTAGTGACAGTTATAACCTGTTATACCATCATTTCCGAATAATTACATGCGAAATCGATGGCACGTTTAATAATGACTATACGCTATGCATGAATGAAATTTTAATTCCTTGTCTGCCTACCAATGTATATTAAAAGTGTCCACAAATAGAACAAGCACTTAAAATTTCGAAGTAATTAAGTTTATTCTAACGGACCGTGATATTGCATCATGACTTGAGATTTCTTGGAGTGCCAAGTCACGGATTTCTCACTTGTCTCGTGGGTGTTCGTGCTATCAGTATTCTGACAAGAGACTTGTACTCGCCAATGAAAACACGACGCAACACTACAAGTCAGATAGATACATTTCATGTGGTTTTATATTAAGAATAACATCTTGTGACAGGTGATGGCATGTCCCAGTTTTGCCATGCAGGCTGGCTCCTTGTTTTGCTCGGTGAAGTTTCCTCATATGATAATGCAAACGTGTGTTTCTGTAGGGGTCATTAAAGCTGACCCTTATTAAAACAAAACATCTTAATGCGAAGACAAGTTAATAAAAGTTGGCACGTGCCGTCAGGTGTCGCCCATAAACCCCCACACCTGTCTACCCGCGCTATTAACAACATATGTTATGTAAACTTAACAATTACATGAAGGCCATAGCTTATTCAGATATACAGCTACACGCTAGTATAGGATTTCTAAGAAATCCGTCCTCAAGCTTTGGTTTTCGTTTAGAAAACTTTTTTCCAAGAAGGAAGAAAATAAATCACTTCTTGTTTGAACTTAGCGTGATCACAAAGATATTTTGTCTATCGGGTGAGCGATGTTTCTGTTTTATTTGATAATCCCTGCTAGACATAAGGAAATGAGGCCGCTGTAGTTCGCTGTGGTTGTAAGACATTCCTACAGAGCTCGAATTGCTCGTGCCGAGCAGAGTTTGTCGCGTGCCAGACTAAAAACGACCTGTCAATCAAAATAAGGGCGGGGTCTTCCGGGACAAAGCTAGGCCTAGTTGCGGACTGCGATTGGCCAGTGAAAAACATTATAATCGTCGTGACCGCATTCGCGTGGCGGTTAAGCGGTGCACTATTCATTATCGGCGCAAGTCACTCCCCATTTACATAAAGCTGTGCTCCTTACCGAAGTATATATATGGGTCAGTTATGGTATCCCTCAGAGAGCTTCCCTATATCCAGTATATTCATGTATATCATACAATCCTCAAAATAAACACAAATGCAACTATAAAGATAGCTAGCACTATGCGTTTATTTCAAACAAATACACTAATGCTGTTTTCTTTGTCATACCGTAGTGTGTAGCCCATTTTTACACCCTCAACCTAGCACAGCCGACCTACGTGCATGTTTTTACGAACTACATTTTTTTTTGCCACCTACAGTTTGGCGCGTGCCGGCTGTCAGATTGAGCTGTGCTAGGTATCAGCTATCTGCAAGACAAGCTATCGATGAGTGGCGCGATCAAAAGCCCCAGATCTAGCGACCTCTTTCCTTTTGTGCGCGGTCCAGTTAAACTGTACTAACAGGTGTATGACTGAGATTGAGAGAACTGTCTTTTGGGGCCATCTGCTTGGATGAAGCCATGCGCAAAGCCGACACGGTTCTCTATGAATACCGTAGGAAGAGCAAGGTGATCTTCTACAGGCGAACCCCTGCTGGGGGTACGAGGAGTCACCTGTACAGGGCTGGAGGCTGCAGGTGGCGGACAGTTTAGGCGGCAAATAAAAGAAAGGGATTCGTTTGGGGCTCTTTGATGACATAGTAGGCGATGTAACCTGCGCAAACCGCCTGGGGGCAGCACAGGATGTTTTACCTTCATGCCTACGTGCGCCTTTTTTTAAAAATTCTCTCATCTGAAGGGTGCGTTTCGAAGTCACTTTTCTTATTAAAATACAAATACATTACCATACTGATTGGATTCGATTCTATTAATATTTAAAGAAAGCAATTTCGCGATATGAATACCCGTGCCCCTTATGCATGACAATAAGGTAAGCTTATGATTAAATTCAACAGCAAATACATAGACATATTCCGCTATATTACATTTGGGCTATAGATAATATTATATCTATATATAAAGATAAGCATACTGGCTTAATATTTGAATGAATTATATAGGCGAGGAATCCCAGTTTATTGCAAACACCTTTACACAATTGACTTGGACCACAGGGGATCAATTAAAAACTGGCTAACGATTAAACGTCCCACTTTTAATAATAGCACAGAAGTTGTCTCACACCAATAACACACAACAGGCCTATTAAGTGCATGCATATAGCCGGTAGACGAGTTGTGTTTTACTGTTGGTATAATACCGCAGCAGACAGACTGCAATACTGGTATGTTTGAGCAATCAAAATACAATAGCTTGGCGCGCCATAGACACAAACAATCTAACAGTGATTTGTTTACCTATTTCATTACTGTCCTATATATGTTATTCCCCCACCCCCACCCCCACCCCCACCATCACACATACACCAGTCACTTTTGTTTTATTTTATTAACAATACAGATCCGTGTGGAATCAGTTTAAATATTTAATCAGGCGAGTGAGGCATAAAAAAGACTCTAGAAGAAATGGCATCGGCCAATATACCTCTGTCCCGCTCATACTAGTCTAGTATTGAGTGAAATCCAGTTATGCCTGAAGAGACAATGCAGTATACAATAGTCTGCCGTTAAGGCCGAACAAAAAGACATGAGCCTTAAATGTATATAAACGTGGATGCACCTGCTCCTTGCGATAAAACGGCTACATAGTGTAGAGGCACGCCGATGAGGCCACCGGGCCCCTGGCAATAAAAGGCAGTATATTATTAGATCCATTTCATCTGACCGACGAACTCTAGGTAAAAAGATCGCGCGCACCCTAATCGCCCTAGAAACACGGTATATCATAATGGCATATAGATGCCACGTGTGGCGGTAAAGCTCTAATCTAGGCATTGTGTCCCTTAAAAACCGTTATAGCCAGTGACTATGTTGAAAGGTAGTGATTCCAACTTCCATGTGGACATCACTCTTTGTAAAGAACAGAGTTTAGCGCATGGCCATTTGTTTACATCATATGTACTGGCCAAGCCACCGCCAGTCTTGGGGCACTCACATCTTCATGAGGATCACAAAATCATCGGTTCAAATCCATCTAGATTTGGGTTATTTTCAATAACTGCATGAAGTTTGTGCTCTTTTAAGCGGACCCGAAAGAATCATATAGCGTGGCATACATTTTGGAATGACATGTTCCTAGCTAATTATTCAACTAAAACTGTTTGCAAGCAACATCTACTTAGTTTTAAGTATTATCAGCCTACAAGTATTATTTACAAAGAAAACGCTTAGATTTCTTTTGGTTATGTACGGAACCTCACCTGGACGCCCGTGAAAAAAACATACCATACATATTTCATAAATAGAAATAAGATATAATTTGCAAGGACAATCTTTTGTGACGTGGAACTTTGTGAAAAGCAAGGTCTTGTAATTGAAAGCCCTACACGCTTAAGTTTATATGATGTGTTCCACACACACGGTGAAGTTGTTGTCAGCAAGCTACCACACTATCAGCTGGTCAGTTCAACTTCTGGTCACTTTTCTGTTTGGACAGCTTCGAGTTGAGGTTATGTGAGAGGGTAGATGCAGCAGGAACGATAGCCAGTACATACATACACTACAGGAGATCAGACAGGACCAAAGGGGGGTAAACAGGAGTCTCGTGCCAAGTCCGGCACGTGCCGGTCGGCTCTTCTGGGGGTTGGCATGGTCACCAGATAGCGCGCGTGCTGCAAAACTAACCCATGAATGGTGGCAGCCAATTTTACAGTTCAAAACAGAGTAAAAAGGAACATTAGAATGATCTGCTTTTTTTGATGGTTCTGGATGTTGAGTAGTAACTTCTGGTCTTCTTTGATCTTCACAATAGCAAAGATCCACTGTCCCATTGAAAGCACGGGGATAAAGAAAAAAAAGAAACTGGGCCTCATTCTGATGCGTTCAGTGTCCAGTGGACCTGGCTTGAATAATGACTATTCACCAGAGACCACTAACATCTGCCTATTGATTGACTGTCCGTTGACAACACATTCGAAGCCGTTTCTTTTTTCTTTTTTTTTTGGCTGCGCCAAAAGCATGACAGATTGTGAAAGCACTAAACAAATACATAGTAGGCACGTGCCACTTGAACCTGGGCGCGATGACCGGCTTAAAGATCTCAAGGTCACTGGGGTATTAATCCAATCTACGGTTTGGATGTGACCATTGCGGCTTACCCCCACTGAATCAAGATACACCCAACATTATCACATGCCCTTCCCAATTTAGAACATGTAACACAGGGGAAATGGAGCAGCACACCTAGGGTTCAAGCGACTGCGCTAGCTGTAAGCTATACAGTATAAAACTTTCCCCACAGAAACCATCATCGTGGATTGTACACGATATTAAGGCATCAAATATCACGGTTAAAATACATAACAAGTGCAAGCACTCTCGCTAGAGTTGTCTCCCCTATAACAGGTTATTGATGACAATTCCCGGCAGTGTTCGGTAAGGGCAAACGCTATGGGGACAAAGTAAAGCATGCCGATTTTACAATGAGCAGTACATGCAAATGTTTCAACGATGAAAATCTATATACTGAGAAGAACATACGATAGCAATGTTTTATATGGAAATAGGCAACAAATCCAAAAAGTCTGGTGGTTTATATAATCCCAACTGCGTCGCATATCTGTAAATTGATATCCAACATGCGTAGGCAAAACTTATCAGTGTTCTGTTAGAAGAACGCAACTGTGCCACGCGTAATGGTCCTAGCTCATCACAAGGTGACTGGGTGGCGAATACCAGCCCAAATAATGATAGTCATCGGAGGCATCTGTAAGTGTGATTGAGGGGGAGCCGAAAGGCGTTAGAAATGTTGACAAGGGCGATAGTACAAATAAACAGGCCCAAGAAAGTGATCTGAACCCGCTTTCTCTTTAATCATGTCCAGCGATTGGCAGCTAGGAAAACAGCGCCGGCATTGGGGAAATCCTTGTATACTACAGTATCGTTACTCACAGGTCTCTTTAATTCACAGGCTAAACACTCCACATAAACACGGGTTTTATTTGGCCTAGGACCCCTAATGGAAACTAATTGGATTTACACAAGGCTTGCATTTTACTACAGTCTCTTTGTTATGTAATGCCCACTCGTCAGTGACCGGGCAATGGGCGATTTAGTCGATACGAGGCGGATTAAATAGTGGATGGCTGCACCCCAGTGGGTCATCCGATACATGTCTACTTACGTTACGCAATGCTAAAATACGGCAAACAAAATCAATTGATGTTGAGATAGAAAATAACTACACTGTTTACCAGTTACCATAGTAACTAGTTCAAATTTTGACGTACTCTGCCGATGCTTGCAGAATCATATGCCCTATAGTTTTGGTTGCGACCGACGTTGTGCGAGGCGGTATACATAATATAGAATGTACATGTGCAGTCACGAGCTAGAGGCTTTATTCCGGCAAAACGTCATTTAGACTTGCCTCTTGAGAATGATGAACGAGGGAAGAAAAAAAAAAAAAAATCTCCGAAAACAGAAAACCGTGGGAAAGTCCGCGATAATAGCAAGAGGCTTATGATGAACGCTCAGGACAATGTGAGCCATGAAGGAGAGAAACCCCTTCCGGGATCTGTAACATGTATTCCATGAATAAATTGACAAGTTTGGTCAAAATGTACACGGAGTACAAAAATATATCAGCTACGTTTTGAGAAGCCGCTACAAAGAATAAACAAACATACCCAGAGTGGCCATCCAGGCAATGGTAACATGCGTAGCAGCCTATTACAGTTTCTATAACTTAGTGAATGACACCGTGTTGAGACCAGTCACTGAATTCTAAATGAAAAAAGGTAAACAATAATTCTGACAAGGTGTGACTTTCTTTTTGAACATCGAATAGGGAAGCCAAAACAAACTAAACGTGTTATGTATAGACCAATTCTGTATATAAACGATTTCTGTATAAATGAATTCAATAGAAATCATGTACCTTGAAGCAAGAACGCGGATAATGTCCTTTCTCTTCGGGCCTGCTCAAGACAACCTTCTTCGTACTCTAAAGTCCGATCCGTTTTCAATCAATTATATAGATGTTTTATAAGATTTATAAATGCATGTACACAGCCGTTTGAAATTCTAATTGACAAGTAATTATGATAATGGCACAAGGACTCATACATGACAGATCTGAACACGGCTGCCAAGGATCACGACTGCCGCCGTCCAGTCAGAACTGATCAAGCCACAACGTCGTGTAATTAAAGAAAAATTACCACGATATGTACGACTGAATGGCAAATGAATCATAAATGAAGTTTAAGATCACGTAATTAATGTGGTCCAGGAGTAATATGTAGTCATTTCCCGTCCATTACACCGCTATATCTATCCGCTTATGGGTCCCGGATACTCTACGCACCTTGTCAAAAGTTTCAACCCTACAGCAAGCAGACACATCTTTCTTTACAGAAGCTATATAACATTGTCCGATGGTCGATTGTTACTGTCTAACGGTTCATTGATGATAGAATACTATGCATATCACATTTGACTTATGGAGCCGTTGTCGTGTAAGTGAAATATTCTTGAGTAAAATTCTTGCGTAAAACACCAATCAAATAAATAAATAAATAAATTTGACTTATGGAGAGCTAACTATTGTTGCAGAAGTATACATATGTAATTTTAGGTATCTATATGGCATAGGCCTATGTGACATTCTGATATTCAGAAAGCCAGATACAGGCACATATTAATACTTACATCACAGGTGTGTCAAACTTCAGCTGAGTATCAGTGACGAAGTGTTTTTTATACTCACTATTCAGTAACGTACACGTATACAACGACAGGTAATGATTCGCCTTGATATCTCACAGTATTCGCCTAGCTATATAGTGATGTGAAATGTCTCTTGATATCACAATATCCACCTAGCTATAGTGATATGAAATGCCTCTTGATATCTCACAGCATCCACCTAGCTATAGTGATGTGAAATGCCTCTTGATATCTTACAATATCCAGATGGTGATGTGAAATGATCAGTGATATCTCACAGTGTCCAGGTATCCAGGTGTCATGGTACAAGATGTTCCCTGATATCTTGCTGTATCCTGACGGTGATGCAAAAAGCGCACTGAAATCGCACAGAATCCCGGGGTTGGCTATCACAGTAATGTATTTAGCCGGGTCACCATTGAGAAGATATCTTTTAGCCTTACCTTGCCAAGCAATAGCGCTGGTAATAAGGCTTAGTATTTAGCACGTCAGACGGTTCGAAAACATCGAAGTTCCAGCACACTGCGAAGGTAATTACTGGCATTCCACCACACTTACTTTATCAATTTCTAATAAGCATACCCAATAACTTATATTCAAGTTTCATTAGAGGTAGGAAAGGGTCAGACGTAGAGGGCTATATAATAGATCTCCTCCTTCGGAGAAACAAGCCCAGCGCACGCGTTCCGTGACGGCCTCATTACTACGCTTGTCAATCTTATAAACGACCTTATCAGATTTGACTAATTAGAAATCGTGATTTCTCATGTAATTGACTCGTATAAAGCTGCACCAGCTGTGATGGCTTATATGTGTATACCGCGCGTCTAGCCAGGACGGCAGCGGAAGTCTTTTCCCAGATGCCTTGAGCCGCGCTTTGCATACATTACCATGCGGGCTGGTTATTTATTATAACCGTATTCTGTGCAATTCCATGGAAACATCACAACATACATAATTATGACGGAATCTTCAAGGACCAGAATTACTGGATGATGAATATCGTCTATAAACTTATCATGTTCAGAAATTACATGTCAGCTATATAGAGACCCAAATTTATTCCCTACTGCGGTAACCAGAAAGTACAGCGTGTTATAAGATATATAGCTTACAGCTCGCCAGACTACATGACCTTGTGAAACACAGTACATAACTCATCCGCTTAAACTTACAGTCTATGACATCAACAATAATGTAGGTATAGCAGAATACTGTAAGATAGCTGACATTATTTCTTTTCCAACGAATAATATTTGCATATGATGTAAAGAAGTCCCTGGTATCATACACCGCATCTGAATCACCGCAATCAGATATCAGATAATCAGATATACAAGTGACGATAGCGGTTCTGTGATTTTGAATTATGAATGTCACGAAATACATACCAATTAACGGAGATTCTTTTGCTTCAGCTTCCACAAGGAACACGGTAATCCAAGTGAATCTCCATGAGAGAATGACTGTCAGCTAAGAAGTTCGGGGGGTTTTAAGTACTACAACCCCAAGCTGCTACCTGTCTATACGCTATGGTCTGTCCTACGACTCGGTGTCTCCTCGTATAAATAAGCGTGCAAATGTAGAGGCGAGGACGATGGTCATCATAGACGGATGTCTTGTCTAGAAACAGGGTTGATCGTCTGGTAAAAGCGACACCAGTAACATAGCATGTCAGATAACCCTGTGCAGTGGTCCCACCAGGCAGCTAATCTAAGACACAGATTCAAGTCGCGTGCTCTGATATTGGCCCATCAGTCACGTGTTATTGATTACCTATACCTCGTCTGGGTGCCAAAGTACCAGCTGGTGAAGACGCTGTTGGTCTGATGCGGCTGCTGAACGGATCGGTGTCTCAAGGGGGACGTCCCTTTCCATCTTAATCAGTCATATATAAGTCTACATATATGCTCATGTTCCAATCACAACCATCATCCCGTCACCAGACCTTACCAAAGGCCGTTATTCATGTGGTTTGCAGCATCATCTATGCACAATGAATGGGAGCACCATGCAAATCAGGCATCTGCGAGGAAGTCAGAAGCTTTTTGGCAAGAATCATAAAATGATAATTTATAGATCTGGCCGACTATAGGGTGCATTCACTGTCAGCTAAGCATGCTTCTGCGCATCTCGGTCGGCATTCCGGCGAGTTAAGTTGAAACTAAAAGTTCTTTATATTATTTAACTATAATCTTACTGCCACATTACGCCAATCTGAAGGGAGGGGCTATACGTGATGACAGCGCGGTGACATGCGAATGATAAGTCATGTCATCCGTTTGATTGCTATCTAGATAGTTTGTGAATGACAACCTCTTTGCGTTGGAGATAACTATTGAAAGAGCCAATTTAAGCACGGATTTAATGATGAGGATAAATTCCGATAAGTCCCTTCTGTGGACATGGACAATAATTATCAGTATTAGGATAGTCGGTCAGATATGACCACAGCCCATCAAATGACCTACAGATGCGTCCAAATAGACCCGTGTACTGGGTCGTCTACATTAGCACAACAACTGCATGTGTGTGACAAAAGAGCATGCTCACAGTTATTTGTAAACATGGAAAATAAAACCTAGAACAGAACGGAAGCGAGTGGTATTTAGTGTGCAGATGGGAATGGAAGTTTTCAATGCTTCAAACGATCGAGCAATCATCTCCACCACAGTACATGTTACATAAATGCATTGTTATAGAAGAAAAAAAAACAGCCATCGATATTTTGCATTGGGCCGTTTAGGTAATCCTGTTGGGACCCAGTTCGTGCCTTAAGCGCAATTAACCCTAATGGTTGCTACACCTTTTACACATATATTCCATTTACTATCCCACAGGTAGGCGCACTACTTTCAGGACACATGAACAGTTAATAGTAAGAACCTCGTGGAAACAGAAAACAACATGTCTTTGGATCCTTTCATTGCGTTGACATGGTTACCTTGACAACTGGGGTGCTCCGACGTCTAGCCCTCCACTGTTACATACCCCTTACAGGCCCGAGTATGAGGGCTGCTTCCTTCACAGGCTCTCACCACTAAGACGAGCTTTTCTCTGTGTACCATTGTCTTTTGTTTAACATCAACGTCCGACATGCATTTTTGTCTGTAGGAACTTCAGGTAATCTGAAGAGAGTCATTGTGCCTGTGCTGACGGCGGACAAACAGCTCTAGTTAGATAAGACATAATGGAATTCTGTGTAACGGCATGCCCCCAACCCGCCAGGGGCAGCTAACCCGAGAAACCCACAACTTCCACATGTAACACAAATATATGATGTGGCCGTCTACCTTGCCATGTTTCTTTCTGCCCAAATACACTTTATTTTCCATCGAGTGCGCCCTCCCTTGAGCACTCGCGAACTCAAATAGATTCAGACACGGTCTCTGTCAATAACTTTCTCTTTCTCTCCGCTACACCCTGGCCTTGATCACTGGCTACAGTAGCCAACCGGGAAAACCGCAACAGAGACAACTTCACAAGGAAACCATCCGACCAGCGTTTTTTCATTTCATCTATCAGCGTAGAAATCATTTCATAGCCGCACTATAAAAGTTCGCTTAAAACCGTTCCAATTCGTCCGAGATCTAGTGGCCTTAATGTACATAGTTTCTAAGGCAGTACACTGTAGTACACAACTTCTGCTGGTTCTCTAGCAGAGATATCACTGTTTACAGTTCACCTCACGCCAGCAGCAAATCTGGGCCAGCTAAATTGGGAAACGCATTTACCCATCAATCTGAAGGTCAAAGCCAAAAGATCTCAGTCCAGGTATACACCATATACTTTACCACAAAATGAGTGTCAATGAGACAACCAAGTTTAATGCGTTGTGCCATGTTTCTAACCATATTGCATGGCCTGCATAATTTCAGTTAAAAGCATCTTACTAACGTTAAGTCGAATGTTGTTTATGGAGAGGTTGGGTAGCTTTAGTATAATCAAAAGTCTCTTGAGCCTTCAACTTCTTCAAAGCTTTTAACACCAGTATGTTGCCAAAAGACGAACTATTCAAACTACGCACTCAACTAAATTAAAACTGCTACAAAATCCAAGTTGTTTGTCTGAAAGGGAAACGCTTATTACGTATTCAAACATAAACACCTTCCTCTTATACTTGTTACTCTGTGGCCCGTTTGTCCTATATTCATATACATACATCACTTTACTGAGCGGTGCATGCAGCCAACTCACCGTAATCATGGAATGCCCAAAGCTGTCCAGTTCCCGAGTAAACAGGTTCATACAGTAAACACAAAATATGGATATGGGTAAAACACAAGTGTACCTCCTAAAGCAATCCCCACAAGATCCCATCGACTGAAAATCGAAGGTAAGAGATGGGTAATCGTTATCAGAGATTCTGGCTTCGCGGTATGGCAGAGGCAATAGAAGTCCTCTCTGCCCAAGCCGTCTCTTGTACTACTGGGCTAGATGGAAGGGCCAAGGTAGCTCCCGCCGTTTAAAGCGCCGATGCTAAGGTGATGTTTTGGGGCTTATAAATGACTATATAACCCGCACTATACAGCGTAATGCAATAAACACAGGCATACGGGCGAGGAAGATAGGAAGATGCGAATCCGTGGGGAATACACAAACACTAATCGTCTGTGCAATGCTCAACACTAATTTATACACTGTGAGACCTTTTCCGAGTCTCGGCTCTGAACTGAATTGCCACTAAAATTTCACTACTACGTCGTTTTCCACCATACACCTTTACTTTTAAACGGTGGATTATTTTGAAAGATTAGAAAAGACAAAATCTTGCAAAACCTACATCCTACCTCGAGCGTTGCGTTTCCACTTAAACAGTTTCTCCTGTTGCCGAATATTATCGCAGTTTCTCCTGGTCCCGAATATTATCGCAGTTTCTCCACTAACCTGTCAAACAGAGAACGTTATACATAACTGATAGCTTGTAAAGAGAAAGCACTTTCGTTGTTACAATGTACCTCCATGAGAAAAGCGCCCACGTTCAGCGGAGCGAAATAATAAGTAATTGTTGACAATCAAAAAGCGAAAGCATTCAACTCGCGGCGAATAGCACACGCAAAATGTTTATGACAATAAATAAACAACGGGGCATTCTATGGATTTGCTTACTTGAAGACAAACACACTTAACTGTGAACTCGACTTATATAACTCGATGCTGTGGTATATGGGTTAGGATACAATTTACGTCCAAGGGGAATGTATTAACCAAACAAACAGTTATAACTCATTGCATGTTTGTCTGCTGAACAACAAGACAGAGACAACTGTCTATATACCTTCTGCCCCCATTTCCAGATACTCTACATGAGCGTGGTTACTCAACCCTGTCATTTGCAGAAGATATCCATTATGCACAGCTATACATTAGATAACTAAATACCTGAAGAGTATACAGTTAATAGGCCTACAAACTGACCTGTGCCTATCAGCTATACTTGATCTTATATATGCCTACCCACACGTGCACACTCTGTATATAACCAATTGGATAGGGTTATTTTGTGCAAACTACATCAATGTATACGCGTAAGTGCATGTAAGTGCAAAACGGAACAGGATTTTTCTCACGGCGTATATACACATATCTACTGTCCTGAGTGTCTATACCGGTACTCATGACGTCACTGACAAACGATAGAGAGAAAGAGGAGATGACTGGATACATGGGTGTGATGTAGTATTATTCACAACAAACTCAGATGCTTATCCCAATATCAGTAAATAAACTGAACCCATTGACAGTTTTCGGGAACACACAATTTTTAATTTCAAACAGGCATATATACTTACAAGGACAATTGGTAATACATGTATATAGTAATAATAATTTTTCGGCCAAAACGTATTGAAATATACATATTCGTATGTGTCTTGTATGAAGAAAGTTTTTCACTGAAACACTCCATTTTTTTATAACAATATATAAAGATGACCATGCCGTCAGCTAGCAAACAATAATTGGAAACACCAAAATGGTGACAAATGTAGTGCGGCAGCCAGGATTGAACTCCCATATGTAGAGGCTCCAGATGGTCCTGGAAACACTATTTACATATAGCGCTTGTGACTGACAACGACAGAAACAACTGTTTACATCAGTGCTACCTTGGGTTTCTTACGAAAATGTAACATGAAGAAACCGAACACAGGTGGGAGAGGGGTGGGGGTGTAAATAATATTCCCACTTTTCACAGCGTATGCGTACCCATTTACCAACACTGTTGCAGTCTTGAGTAATGAATGACAAATCCCCTCTTGTTACCTTCAATCCCGTGCGTGTACATATAGGTTATAGACAAATGACGTAACTGTCAGGTAAAGAAACAAATATCAAATTCATGCTTTCTCTTTCTTGTGCGTCCTATGAAGATGTGTGAAAAATTTGTGCGAAGCTGTTTGGCCGTAGTGAAGGATTTGACAGCTGATAAAGGTACCAGTCACACTCACATGTTGACAGGAAGTGGTTCTGGTTTCCATTTCAACAAGTTGTGACATCGTGACATGGGTTACACAGATGACAGCAATCACGCCATGATTAAATGACAACTTCCTCAGGTAATTCCAATACAACATGTCATTAAAACAACAGACCTACTGTAAGATTTTAGCGGCTCAATTAAGTTAATAATCGAAGGTTCCAGTGAAGCAAAATTCCCACACCTCTACCTGTACACGGTACGTACAGCCTGCACTACATTACAAGTTCGCACAGGACTGAGTTAAATACGAAAATTGCGGTAGAACACATCATTTGTAAACCGTGTCTGCCTTGACAGGTAAAATTCTCCACGAACTGTTTTTTTGTCTGCATAAATTTAACACTTCATTCACTAGAGCCCCCAACATTACAATCAGCAAATTTGGAAAAAAAGTGGCCGTAAATTGTTGTTATTTTTGGATCTGTGTAGATGGTGTCAGATCATTTGTTCAGGCCTTCTATACCTTCTTCCATGAAGTCGGCAGTTTGCCAAACCTGGTCTGTTATAGCTTCTTTGAAATTGGTTCTGCAGGACAGACGTATATCCACTCTGTAAAGTATTTGATAAGATTTTGAACTTTCATCAGATGTATTTATAGTAGCCTGTGATTTCTCTAGTGTGGGAAAGTGGCTCTAGATGAAATACACGTAGATAGCTTGAGTAAGTTGAAGTAATTGAGAAGTTATCATGCATATTTTAAACGATAAAGAAGACTGTCACGCTTCCTCTTAGTTCTAATTAATATTAAAATATGAGAGGAAAGAACAACCGAAGAATTATATGAATTTTAATATAGTGTATTCATTTGTCTTCAAATGCTGTCAAATGATTTCTGCTGGATAAAATTTAATATAGGTTAGGCATTAACATTGTTTTTAACCCCGGGCCTACAGCTTTATTCAACACGTCTCTAATTACAGGTCTAATTACAAATGGGCTACATGTAAACTCCTTTTCTCTTTCTGTAAGTGTGTGAATTAAGACAAGAATTTCATATTTATACCTTTTAAAATATTCATTGGTAACTCTGGAGCTGTAAAGATAGCACTAACATATTATTTAAGCCCTTTATTATTTACAATGATAATTGTTATATGGGATAATAGCTAAGATATGTGTTATAGGTAAGTATATATGACATTTAGTTTACACATTAATTTCAAATTTATAAAAAACATATGTCTAAATATTTGCAAAGCATCTCAGTCTCTCAAGATTATTGGTTCCCCATCCCCTTCAGTCACTCATATGATTTTTATATGATACTTAAAATCCCAGCCGCATCATTTTGACCCAGTTTGTAACCCAGTTTACAATCCACAACATACGTGTAGCTCAGCTCAGTCTGTGTATTCACAGTATTCTCAGATTCCACAAGTGCAAACTTACCTTGGCTGATATCATTATGAATTCTTCCTGTCAGGGTATGGTCTTGTCACAAAACCTAAGCCTAAGGATAGTAGGTGCTTATGTATGTTTAGCTCCCTAGCTGTGGCTATGCTAGTGAATAGAGGAAGCATGTTGTAGGTCTGTCACACTCTCAGCTCAGCAGAGTGAAATTAAAATTTTGCCAAGCTGCCATGATCTACAGTGACGACCTGTTCTATCTTTAGTGCTTTATGTCATCGGGCGAAATTTTCTCACGGTGTTAGAGCTTGAACATCGCTAGTTGGGTAGGACCTGTGGCCCTTGTCATTCACCTCTATCTGTTTGTTCTGGGTAACACAGACTCACCAAAGGCTTTAATACTACATGGCTCTTTGTGATAAAATTTATCCCCTTACAAGGCATCTCAATAGCTTTACTTAATGATGAATTTAAGTTTTTCTATGAATTATTAATTAACAGAATGTTTATGTCTTAATTATCTTCTGAAGAAGTTAGTAGGATAGTACCCCCACAGGCATTACACAAATTGTATTTTATAAATGAATTAACAACTTTGTAAACATTTCGTTAAACCACATACTTGAAAAGGTCAAAAATAATAAGTGTGACAAAACCAATGATATGTCGCTTCAATCCAACCAGACCTCCATTTTGAAAAATCTGATTAGACTGACTTCAGGCCCCGGAAGACATCTTAAGTTTGTTCTAAAATGTTAAGTGGTTTGTTTAGATATTTTAGTACTAGCACTTCAGACATTGTCTAGGCTACAGCAAAGCTACAGACTGATCCCATGATGCAGTTTATCTACTCACTTAAGGCAGTATGTATGTGTTGAAGATTGCGTCAACAAAGGCATTTTATGTAAAAATGATGTAGCACAGTGTTAATCAAGAAGAATAGCTTTTTCTCTGATGTGCCACTATAGTTACATGTTGAAGAAAACATTGGAAGGTACAAGGAAATGTCCAATAAGAAAAGACATAATCTGAGAAATGTACCTAAATTAATTATTAATTAATTATGTATGATAAAATATAGAACTACTATATACCTCATTGTTTACTTTGCATTGATCAGACTTATCCCATTTCGCATTGGCTGAGAGAAGTGGGCAAAACATGTACATAGGTCATATAAATAAATGACTTTTGGGCTATACATTTATGTAGACAGTTTAGCCAAAAGATCCTGAATATCTATTTGACTATGAAACATTGACTATGATTAGTAACAATGCTGCCCTTAGGAGAAATTTGGTTACTCAATAAAGAGTCATTTCCCCTGTGACCAGTGTATGATTTGATAACCTTCAGGGTGTGCACATTGATAAACAGCCAGTAGGGACTACATGTAGTCTTTATAAATATCCATTAAAGGCTAACCAGCCAACTGAAATCTTAATTTAGTGCAAGTTTAGCATATACTCTTCATTGAAGGAAACAGTTCATTTCTAAGGATACACGTATGTGTAATATACACAATAGGGTTGGTAATTTGGAAAACCTTTTCATAAAATGTACAATGTACCTTGATAATTCATGATATGAATTAAGCATGAGACTTCTGATAATGACATTTGGGAGTCATGGATATAAAACAGTATATTGCCTTATAGGCTCATTTAAATGAAACAGAAATTTCTAGCTAATGCAACTGTATTCCCATAATGGTTGATGGCTAATTCTTGAAAACTTAGTATGGGCTCCTCTGGACAATGGGAGGACATTACAGGTCTTTGTCAGAACATTTTCCATCTCGCCATGTCAAGTTAGATTTGTGGTTGATACCAAAAGCCCAGTCCAGGAGAAACTAATAGCTAAACTTATATATACCGATATGTAGAAATCTGAGTGTAATGTGAAACAGACATATTTCATAATTTGGATACATTAAAATATGTGTATCTTTTGTCCAACAAAAGATGAAGGATAGTACTAAATTTTGTGATGTTAAGGCCTTGATCTAATGAGGGATACATCAGTATATACATCCCGGGTACATGGACCATGTGAGGAGGTGCAGTACAGTTATGGCATTCACTGCTCCAACTCTACAGGTCAGGACACATATGGCTGTGGGACACTAGTGTATTACATGTATAGTAAACACTATGGCCAACCCTCTGTCTGCCAGAATCCAAACCCTCTCTCAGACATTGTTTTAGTCCATCCTGGTGTTTATTTGTCCAAGCAAGTAGCTTTGGCTGTACTTAGCAGCCTTGTGGCTGCACTGTGCCACTCCTGCTTTACATGTACCTATGAAGGACGAGGAGTATTTAGAGCATGGGAATATAATTCTGTATAATGATTTATGTATTGACAATTTTGACCCCTACAAAGAACAAAAAAAAAAACAGTTTCCAAGAGTGAACTGGACATACACAAGATGTACATGTAAGTCTTGCTTTGAAGGTATAAGGAACTTTAAAAGAAAGCAATTTCCTAATTAAGCAACCCCTGGATAATCAGTACTTACCCTGACTTTCAGATCTTTCATAGATGAGAATTCCAGCCTTTTCAAACAGTGCACATTATGTTACATAAAAAAATAAGGTGATAACACATACTCTCATGCACTGTTTTTATACCTATAAAGCAAAAAAGCTGAAGAAACCAAAGTGGAGATTCAAGTGCTCACATAATATTACATTGCAAAAATTGTAAAGTAAAGCCACTTTTTTCATGTGTGGAAAGGCACAGAAAAATGGGTTGGTTATTGGTTGGTTGACATTTAAGAGGACCTTTTGGTGTCCATTTTGGTGTCCATTTTGTTAAATTTACTGTAGTCAGGCTTATATTGTTTGTCCTAAAATTTTGAAGTAAATATACCATTGGATTGGGACAGGGAGTGAGGAATGATCGCTCCTTTTCATGAATGCAGTTGTAAAAACAAGAAACCTGGTGATCAAATGTGTAGGGACTAGTCCTCTAGCTGGTTTACATCAGACATACATATCATATGTGTTTGAATAAACACAGCAGATCACTACCAGACTTGACACCCTGCTCTTCACTGGGCTAGGTTAACTGTATAGGCTGGGGAGAGCCAAGCAAAACATCGCAGAGTTTCCCATGACAGGAGATGTACATGTTTGAAGGAAGCAAAGCATAAGCTGCCACTCTGTTGCTTCCTGACATGTACCATGGGTTTTTTTTTGTATCTGAGGAACACCTGATTCTGTAAATGTACACCAGTAAGACAAGTGACCATCATCCATTGTCAGACGTCTGTTTTACTAAAGACCACAGGAAACCGCAAGAGTTATGACTGCAAATGCTGATCAAAGCTCTCAAGCACTCAGTTTAGTATCTGTGCTGACTTAGTTTACGGAAGCTATAAAAACATAATGAAAAAAGTGGCACTCTGCCACCGGACTTGACCAACATGAAGGGAGAGAAAACGGATTCTTGTTTTGAAATGGTTGGCATTGTTAACAGTTCATTGCCCCCATTCCATGAAGAAAAACCAATCCCAACAAGTAAATAAAAATCAATTTGAATAAATCTGCGATCTATATCCTTTCCAACATTACGGTGTGAATTAACAAACTCATTGTGTTTTGCATAATGATAGGTTTTTGTCAATATGTTCATTGGTTACCTGATGAACAGCAAGTTGAGAACTGCATCAAAGATATATATGGTATGGCTACCTTTTACTGAAATAGTTACTGATATGAGCTTTGCTAAAGTTGATGGTAACACAAAGGTGGGCTGGTATACAAATATGCTCCAGGATAAGATACAGCAGCCTAAATCTGAACTGACCTGCTTGATAAGTATAAAAAAAAAGACTTGTGGTTTGAAAACACGGGGAACCATCTGACTGTGCATGTAAACTATCCTTGTCTTACTTTTTATCTTGTTACTAAAGTTGCAGATGTTGAAACATGATAATAAACAGGCTCGTTTTTATTGGTGCTGTAACAGATAAGCCAGAGCAGGTAACATGTTCCTTAGAAGTGTTTAAGAGGATGGGAACGGGGTATACCGGTGGAATGTGCATTCTCAGTCCAAGGGAAGATAGAGATCGAGACGGTAAAAAACTAGATAAACAGCAATTTGTTAATTTGACATAGCTGTGCTGCTGATTGCTTTATAAATTTCTAAAGGAAGGAGTCTGTGTTTCTGGGGTATTGTTGTACAAGGACTGTCCGGCAGGGATTGTTATAGTCATGTAGTTACAGCTGCCTGTTTGTGGGCGGGGCAGTCCAGTAAGCCTCAGGGCACTCGCCTGGGATCCTGGTGAGATTGTAAAGTATAGACCCCTCCCAGTCTAATTGTATACATCAGATCCCCCTTAGAGGTGACCACCTTAATAGACAGCACCACAACACCTGTTGACAAGATTATATTTAACAGGTGAAGGAAGACAAGGGGACTTATTCAGAGGGAATTAAAGTAATCAAAACTGATAGCTAGTAGCATTCAGATCTTTAAAAAGTACACAAATATGTGATGAAAGGAGTACTGTAGTTCAAGTCTGTTGCCAGATTCAACAGTTTGACACCTCTAAACACCCCCCCCCCCCCCCCCCCCCCCCCCCAACCAATTCCTTCTGCAACTGTTTTTTTCCATTGTTTTCTTTATTGAGTATTTCTCTTCTACACCAGCTTGTTATTGGAAAATCAACAGATTTGCTTGACAACCATGTTTACAGCATATGTGCACTAGGTCAAACTTATGCACATAAAACATTATCTCAGCAATAATTTATGTTTCCAAAAGATGAAGGTATCGAAGGGTGGTGATATGCTCATTAATTATTCTGTATACATGTAATATTCCGGAAACTGGCAAGTGATTTATGGCAGAAATGCAGAAGCAACTGTCAGATGAATTGTGTTTTACACAACTTAACATGCATATCTGTTCTTAATGAAGCCTGTACTTGTCTTCATTTATAACGTTAAAACTCTACTCGATTTGCCCACAAGGCCAATGGCACGGTTGCTGCTACTTGACTGTTACATAGGTACACAGGTATTTGTTAAACTTGTACCTGGCTTTCATCTTTCAGCCACAATGGTCTCTGAGACTACATGGAATGATGCACAGAATGGGCTTTCAGTATTCCGTCCCTGATAACTGTGCCGGCACCCGACCAACATCTACGAGCATGGGCACTAGAAGCACTTGACTGTCACTATAGTCTCCAGCTCAAAGGAGGGTCTGTAGAACTAGGTCAAAGGTAGGCGCTTTACCTGTCCACTGTCTCTCAGCCCCATAAACATTCTCAAACTGTGGTAAATGATCTAAAATTTTCGGCCCCAAATGTGTATTTTTAGAGGATAGTAAATGTCATAAAATATTATGTTTTGTGCTAAAACTAAACGTTTTTCATTAGGACATCATTCTTATGTGTACCTCCCAAACAAACCTCAAAAGACATTTTTGTGAGTAATAGAACTCTAAGAATCAGCTATCAGAGTGAAATGTGTATTTTAGTTATGAGTGAAAGTTTAGGCCATTTACCGTAATATGACTAATGTTCTTCAATAATATCCATGTAACAACACACCCTGTTACATCATAATTCTTTGAACATGTTGAAAATTGTCATTTAAATGTCAGTGCATTTTTTAAAATTGTATTGATTTTGCTGTTGTGGACTTATTTGTTTATATGTATACTTGTGAATCAGTGCAGTGCTGTAGTGATTTATGATTCTGTGTTGGCTGATGGGTATGGGTGGCTCACAATCTATCTCAAGATAACACTTGTTGCATGCAACTCAGATTATTATTCGGATGAATGTGTGTGTGTTCATCTGATTGTTGGTTAATGTCAAAATGTGCCACTTATATTTGATGGCAGTAAGGCTTATGAGCACAGAAAACTAATTGTGCATACCTGTTCCAAAGTAAACCACAATCTCTCTCGGCAAACGGCTGACAAACTTTCCCTACAGTTCTGTGATGAATAAACTTGCACACAATATTGGTGGAAGTCATGAGGATTTGAAGGATTGGAAGACGCCTTTGACAAGTTATTGTCATAAAACCCCTATGTATAATGCAGTGAGAGTGAAGAGATACAGAAATTCCATGTTGAAGGTTGGAATTGATCCCTCATGCACCTCTTGTACCAGTAATGGGAAGTCACAGTCTGATTCAACTTAAGGCCAAGCCGGAAGATTTTCTGATGCGTTGTACATTGCAGAAATGTAAGCCTACCTAGTCTAAATGGTATCACAATTTAGGGGAAAGAGCTGTTGCTACAAACTATGTGGACATCCGTTTAAAATATGTGGAATTACGGAAAGTCAATTACGATATGAGGCAAATGTCAGAGTCTGATATAGCTAATAATACCTGTGGAGTGAATGAAGTAAGGATGCTGGGGGGCTGGGACTTCCTGTGCTAAGCCATTTACAAGTCCGTCTAGTTATGTGAACATACGAACACCCACTCAGAGGTTGAGTCATATGTCATATTTGAATTGTTGTGGGTGACAAATCTATTCTTGCATGTACCCTTATAGTGTGTGACAGGACACTGACGTAGACCCAGCACTTAGGTTATCATTGTTCACATATACACTTAGGTTATCATCGTTCACATATACACTTAGGTTGTCATCATTCACATATACATGTATCCACACAATACTATATAATATTAATACCAAACAGCAGAAAGCTATTCTGAAAGTCGATTAAAACTTTATGAAAATGCTGTTGGTGCAATTTAGTTTTCTTGTGCTTCAAGAAAATGCCAGTTCTGGGATACTGAAATAGATTTCAGGGGCCACTTCCGCAAAGTGGCGTTTAACATTTTTTTATCATACATTTGTTGTACTATATTGTACAAGGTCTTTGTTAAAGTGACCCCAGGGCTTTTCTGTGTCAGAAAACTGAAGTGCATAACTGAAGCATCAAGTTGCGTTATGGATTAAGCATTTGTTGAGGAAGTAAACCTGTTAAACTTCAATGGTTTGAATTGCCACATGTTTGTTCAGAGAATCCAGAATGACAGGTTACATACTATTCTACATTAGCACACAAGTACATGCAGTTAACAAAAACAAGAGAGAATAGTTTGTCTCGGCATATTGGTTTCTGCACTTCAGTTGTCATGCTGACGCAGAATGATTACAATTGTTTCATAATCTTGATTCAGTATTTCTATAATTGTTTCATCATCTTGATTCAGTGTGTCTACAGTTGTTTCATCATCTTGATTCAGTGTGTCTACAGTTGTTTCATCATCTTGATTCAGTGTTTCTACAATTGTTTCATCATCTTGATTCAGTATTTCTACAATTGTTTCATCATCTTGATTCAGTATTTCTACAATTGTTTCATCATCTTGATTCAGTGTGTCTACGATTGTTTCATCATCTTGGTTCAGTTTGTCTACAGTTGTTTCATCATCTTGATTCAGTGTTTCTACAATTGTTTCATCATCTTGATTCAGTATTTCTACAAATGTTTCATCATCTTGATTCAGTGTTTCTTCCATTTAATAAGCGTTCTCTCTCATTATTCAGGTTAACACTGCTCAGCTACTCATGTACTTCATTAAAATATATAGTGAATCTACAGGACTGGTTTGATAATCCTTAAAAAAATATTTGCTAGCCTGGTTGTGCTCAATGAAAAATATATGGATTTTAAAGAAAAATAGAGAGACATTGAGGAAAAATAAGAAAAGAAATTCCACCAATAGCCCAATGAAAACTTTCGAGCAGAGTCCTTATTCAGTTGGGTTTAATACCTGCAACAAAAATACTTTTACTGATATCCCTCCATTGTTCTGCATAATCTGATAATCCACTGATATCCCTCCATTGTTCTGCATAATCTGATAATCCACTGTTACAGTTTACATTGTGTGTATGAGGGCTGGTCAGTGTTGTTTGATCCCAGCACTGGAGGTTGTGGTAAAGGTTGAACTGTGAACTGGCTAGACAGGGCTGATCTGTCCCGAGTCTACAGCACAATGTTGAACATGTTAAATGATGATGGTTATCACCTGGAAATGTTCATCTTCCCCCCAAGGCCCGCTCTGCCCTTCCCCTTCTGATGACAAGCCCCAGGGATGCTGACAGCCACTTCAATAGCCATTGGTCATAAATATGCTGAATAAACACTGGCCTGACAACACATAGCAGCTCTCTGTTCATCTTTATCTTAGTCTGTTTTCACAGATTCTCTCCACATCTGTACATTATGAAAGCTTTCTCTGGACTGCAGTCGAAAAAAAAATGGTGCTAGTCTGGAAACGATTGGTATCTGACTAGAGCAGGACTTTGCTTCTAGAAGACCTAGTGCAAACTTGAATTCCTCTTCTTTGGCAGCAGAAAGATGGATTTTTTTTAAAGCTTTTTCCAAGTCAAGTGTACATTAAAATGCATGTGGAAGATAATAGTTTTAGTGTGCACGGATGTGTTGAGATAAGGTTTTCTGTAAGCAAGGTGAGGTGGTTAGTACATCTGACAACAGCATCTCTATGGGGAAAGGACTTGGTGTTTTGGGTAGACTGGATCAGAGGGTGGTAGGAGTATTACCCCTACATGGATCATCACCAAAGTTCTGTTTCTGCTGGCTAACTCCTGGGCTGGCTAATGGTTGTAGGCCTGCATGCTGTGCCATCAGCTGCTCCCTGTTCAGTATTAGCTGGCAGGCGGCTGAAGCCTCTTGTCACTGGTCCCCTTAAAATGTAATAGATATGCAAGCAGCTCTTGAGTGAGCACTCAAGTGACCAGAGGCCAGTGATTGCCTTTAGGTGACAGCTGATATGTAAATAGGTACTTGACCAGACCTGCTCTCACTGGGCTCTCCCCCACTGGGACTAGGGGTGTGACCTCTGACCTTACCCTTTAAAGTAGATGTCCATAAAAGCCTAGGCAAAAATTGTCATGCAATTTATTGCACTGAAGTATGCTGAGAATAGTCCTTCTGGACCCTGTGTGACATGTGTCAGGTGATGGTAATACTCCCACCATTTCCAGTGGTCTGTAGAGTATGTAAGACCACTGAGGGTAGCAGGGAAATATTACACCATGTCAAACATTCCCATACATACAGGCATGAGAATCCTTTGTCTGGTGGCTGATTTCAGATTCGTTGTGACAAGCAGCTGTATAGGTCAGTGTGTCTGCCTGTCTGTCTGTCAGCCAGTTGTTCCGTAGGTCAGTTTTGTACCATTCACCGGACAAGGGTCTTATTGCAAGAGGACATGTGTGTTTTGTTTTTTTTTTTTTTGTTACAAATTATTGGGGAATAGAAAACCATTGATGTGGAAACATGACTAGCACATAAACTGAGATAGAATCAGGTGTGGTTCAGATTTGGGGGGCTTTTCAGACCCAGAAGGAAATATCTCTGATTCCATTCTTTGAGAAAGATAAAAAGGTATTGAAACATATTCAGAGCATTTACACCAATGATCATAAAATGAACAGGCAAACATAATTTATCAAAATGGAATTTGAAATATGTAATCATTTTTCATGTAGAAATATATACATTGTGATGCTTTCAATGTTATATGCTTTGAATGTTATCCTCTCTCCTGGCAAGGATCTGCCTAAGGAAATGGCCTTGGGACAATACTTGCAGACATATTGATTTCCACAGTCTGCAAAGTCTCCCAACTTAGAGACACAATATACTCATGCCTACATGTTTCATTGCTCTTTTGCTGATGACCCTAATCAATCATTTATACATTCATTCTTGATCAGTGAATTATTCAAGGCTCAAGGTGGGTTATTTGGCTGGCATTCCCTGAAGACCACTGCCAGTCTGCATGTTCTAAATGCTAGCAGCCATAGGTGGCTGTCTCTTAAAGTGGATTTGGAAAGAGCTTCATGGAAATGTTTTATGTAACAGTGGAAAATAATCTCTGTTTGCTTTCCTTAGCAACAGTGTCCATGCTGCATGTTAGCCTCTTATCAAACAAGGATGAAAGGTGTCATCAGTACGTTGTGTTAAAAACTTCATGAAAATGGCTTCCTGGAAGTGGACATCAATTTGTCAGCACTGCCTCCCAGTCTGGCAGCTACTTGTGATAATAATCTGCATACTTATGCAATAAATCACAGAAAACCTGTGAAAATGACTTAAGTTCAATACTTCACGCAATTGTTGAGTAACTCAAGCCTCATTTATCCTACACCACCTCCCTTCACTCAGTTAACTTTTATAAAAGTAAATACATGTTTTGCTTTCACTGCCCATCTAATTAACAGCTTCTCAGAGAAGAATTTATATCATTAAGTGTCAGTCTATTGATTCTTATTGGCACTTCTATGATTGGTACTTATGTGAAAGTATTATGGTCTATACAAATAGAAAAGGAAGTTAATTCTTGTAATGGATGATTGAAAATTGAGTTAATTGCCTACTTTAGTTTACTTTTTATGAGAGGCATTCAAACATGGTTAGAGCAGAACCAGATGGTTCTTAGGTTGATAACAAATTCTAATTTATCAGTTTGCAGTGTTTCTATGCACATTCTCTCATCAATCTCAACTGGGTTACAGGCTTTCATTATACGTTCACACGCTTGACCACAATGTTGAAATGTCTACGAAAGTGTTGTGAACTTGCACGTGTAATTTGAAAGTTGTTATCCAAATACATGTAGATGTACAAGTCCTGTCATGTTGCTTTGGTTTTAGTTAGAAACAGTATAGTCCACTTTGATGATAGAACTACATGTAATGAGGTCATGAGAAAGAGATGTTCAATGTCATAACGATGTATTTAACCTTTATTATACCGTTCATAAATCCCTCACCAGGTGATACTGTTCATGTGGCAGTCTCGTTTGTTGTTTAGGGGGCTTGAAGTCAGCTATTACTTGCGTGGTAGGACAAACGTGGGAACTGGCCCGAGCAGAGGGGTCTAGCTATCTTAGTTCCACCTGGCCCCCATCAGGGGAAATACAGGTGGACAGGTGGGAAGCAGACTAGGCTACCAGCTTCTGATTCTCAGAGCTTCCTCATCACAAACTTGTACAAACCCACATACAGCGTTTACACTGTGTACCACAATGCCCAGGGCCTGAGCAAACCAGCCAAATACTAGTACCCAGGTAAGGAAATGGACTGCATCAGCACTGTACAACCAAGGAGCAGGCCTCATCATGGCTAACTATATTCAACTGTGGAAAGTTTTCTCCATCAGATAAATGTGGTGTGTGGTAGGAGGGGGGGGGGGGGGAGGGAGAGAGATTTGGGGAAGGGCTGGAGGGGCAGCCCTGACGCCATTAAAGAATGCCTGGCCGCCAGTCTGTGTAGTATTGGCATAAATGTTTACCATAGTTTGAACTGACAGATATCTAATATTAATGGCGATAACCTCCTAGGCCAAGCTAGTAGGGAGATCAGAACCTGAATTTCTGAGGGAAAATTTAAGCAAGGTGTGTGGATATATTGCCAGAGACTGCTGGTTATATTTACCCACATCTAATATGATGCCCCCCTACCCTACAGCTCATGAATAACCCATCTGATAAACACGTAGGAAGATTCTTTCTTTTTTGGGGGGGGGGGGGGGGCTTCTCTGCCGTGATCTTCAAACAGCGGCAGACAGTCTTTCAGCATTGCCCATCACTGGCTGTTTGGACACAGTATCAGATTAGGAAAACTGCTTCATACCTGACTTTTTTTTATCAGTACAGAAAATTCAAGGTGACCAATAATCTACAGTTGAGTACACATGTAAAGAAATTGTTTGAGTTTGAACAGTTAATGATACATCTGTTAAAAGTTATGATTTGTGATGTGTTACATTCAGGCAACTTTTAAAAAGTGATCAATAAGCCTATTTTATCTTTATTTAATGATGTGAGGAAAGTATTTACTATTTTTTCGGCCTGCGTGGAAACAGTTTCGTGTACAGATCAATCAGGAATGATTTCTCCACCCACATTTGTTTTGATGTTGCTATGGGGATCAGCTCAGACACAGGGAAACATAAGCTGGAAGATATAATTAGCAGCATTGGTTGTTGTTGTCAAGTGTTTTTGTCAAAAGCTTTTAACTTCACTGTGACAGCATTTGTAAAGGAAAGCCTGTCATTTAGACGTGTGTTGTTGTTTATCGTTGACATGGTGATAATGGCTGTGCAGTAAAAAAAATATCTTGAGAAATATCTATAATTGGAATTTCGCATTAACAACATTTGCGAAATTGGTAATCTTGAAAGACCTATCTAACATTGGGAGGGCATGGCCTGTGTCTTTGAATTTGGACACCTACTATTTGCGTTGCATGTTTAAGTTCAAATTTGACTGATATTCAGGTGAATACATTGTTAATCAGCATTACTCGTTCTGTATAATTATATTTCTCATTTCAGGGTCAGTGATGAACCTGTCTTCAATAATGTTTGATCTCCTCCACAACACGTTAGCATTACTAAGCAGGTTTCTGTATTATTTACTTACGTTTCTTTTGGTATTCACATTGGGCAGTCTTATTCATTTGATTAATGTTCACGAAGTTTCATTGATGTCGGAGCATACTATCAGTAAATGGTATGGAATTATCATCTTAGCTGTTGATAAGGAAAAAAAAAAAAGAGAAACAAGGTGTGTTCTGGCAGTTCCGTATGAGCCGCCAAGAGGGAATTGTGGCTGACAGCTGATTGATGGTGTGATCAGCTTGAACAGGGAGTTGTGTAATACCGTCAGCCTTGTGAATGAAAGCTCTCAACGCACAGAAACACACACTCTCAGAGCATTCAAAATGGCTGCCGTCTGGGCGGGTTGCCAAGGTGATTAAAGCTTAGCTAGCAGGTGAACTGATGGGGGAAATCTCTACACATACTCTCTTGTTGCATCTTTTCCTCTCTATCTCTTTCTCTCTCTGTGTGGTTGTTGACTAATATTACAAGCTAAAAACAGATGCCTCTGTGTAGAGAGCAGGAAGCACTCGGTCTGCCTCCACCAAGTTTCTTCTACATCCAGGCATTCATCTATGCAACGTCTTGCATTTGACCCCCAGTGATATACTATAAGCTAGGTACATCCGTATTATTTTTTTTTATCCACACACCACAGGTAATGGGTACATGTAAGCATTAAGATGGCAAAGCTCATTTTGGCACAAGCACAAGCCTGGCAATAGACACTAACTCTTAGGAACATTCTTGTTTCCTCAAATGTATTTTTGCCGAAGAAATAACAAAAATTCTGTCATAATTGACGTACACTAAAACAGCAGTCACTTAAACCCGTACAAAAGCATGTCGACATTTGCGACTCAGAAGCTGTGATGACTATATTGACAAGACATGAAAAAGCCCATTCGTGTTGCCTTGCATATTGACAGGAGGAATGGAGACAAATAATGGTGTTTGTCCAGGAAGTAGTAAGGACAGTTTTGGTTACTAATCCCACTATATTGCCTACAACTGTTTGGTTTTATTGTCACTGGCTTGTCTAAGGTCAAATAAAGGAAGTGGTACTTGATCCTGATTTCTCCTGGTCTTAACTCTTGGACATGTAATTAACTGTCTGTATGGATGACACTGATCCTCTATACCTCAGTTAGACAGCCCTAGCACCTTATCTCCCCTGATCATAGCACCACACAATTGTCACAAGCATGATCTCTGTCATTGGACTCCCTTTGATGGAGTTGACACTGACTGTAATCCGGGATTTAGGGGATTTCACCCAAGGGTTAACCCAGCTCCTCCCAGGTAAGCCATTGGGTGCTTCCAGCTATAAAACTCAACTATAGGTATCCAGGATTCATCAGACTGCTACAGTATTAGCATCTATCCAGTGATCATCAAGATAGTGGGTGGTAATACACTGATCGTAGATATGCATACAGCAGTATAGCAAGTGACTAATGGAAAGGAATTTTATATTAGGTTAAGACATGGTATATTCTATTTCTTAAAAAAACATATAGGTTCCTCTAGGTTAATATTGTATTCAGAGCTCCAGCTAAATTTTACATTTTGGCACAGATAAATTATACACATGAATTGTGCTTTCTCCAGTTTATAAATTACACACTGAAGTGGAAAAGCATAAGATCAGCATTTTCCTAAAAGCAAGCGTATGAACGATGTACATGTAGGAGGTAGTCGTACTTAGTGTGTCAACTTCATTATGATTCCTGCCCTCTTTAACTCCATTTAGATTCACCTTACACAGCTTTGCTGAGGAGATAGTGTTGAACTGTAGATGTTTGTCACTTCTCTATTATAGACCACTGTTTAAAGACATCAGCTGGGGGCATAGGAGAAAGGCATGGGGTAAACAACAGCTCTCCTGACCCTATTGTACCTGGGAATATCAATACCATGGCAAAGTAGGTCAATTCAAGCCTAAATGTGAAGGTATGGTAACAGATGTAGCTAGATTGTATGAGTAAGCCGGGTCCTTATTGATTAGCCCTATCAGCAGGGCGGCAGCTAGGTGTACATGGCTCCTCCTTATTACACATGGCCACATCAAAGACCTCCAGGTAAACTGCAGGTACACACGTTCTGTGGCTACCTGTCTTAACTGTACATGTATCTGTGCTGCCGGCCACCTGAACCCATCCAGCCACTGCAGTTCAGTATTCAGTGATAATACATGAGCTACTATACGTCAGCTCTGTTACCATCTAGCTGTGTTACCATCCAGCTCTGTTACCATCTAGCTCTGTTACCATCTAGCTCTGTTACCATCCAGCTCTGTTACCCTCTAGCTCTGTTACCATCTAGCTCTGTTACAATCCAGCTCTGTTACCATCTAGCTCTGTTACCATCCAGCTCTGTTACCATCTAGCCCCTACTCTGATTGAAGCCATGTATTTGGACTGTCTAAGCTAACAGTACATTACTGTGCTAACAGTAAAACATGCACATGTATTCAGAACTGTCAAAGTAACATATACATGAGAAACAAGGTCATGGTGATTTGTTGTTGTAATGGTGCTAAACACTTTTACCAGGTTTATAACCACCCGCTGGTGTATTATAACTGACAGATGTACAGGTATAGTTGTAGGTCACCTGTAAAAATGGTGTCCAGGTCAGTGACCAGCCCTGTGTTTGTGCAGGACAGATGGAGTCATTACATCACTGACAATGAGAACGGTTATGCCGTATTACCATAGACATCATAATAAGGTCAAATGGTCAAATGAGCCTGCCTGCACGATCAGCAAAAAAAATGCTTATTTTTTGTGGCATGATTCCATGTGTAAGCAGTATCATTTGTTACAATTATTGCCTTCTGACAAATTGTTAACATTGTCTTTTTTTTTTTACGTGTGCCAATTACATCAATCTAACCATGTGTTTCTTGCAAATATGAGTTCTTTTATGATAAAGGTCATGTGTGTAACGATGCTGGAAATTACAAAACAGGTCATACATACATACATACATACATACATACAGCACTGGATAAAGCTTACATTCTCATATAAATTGGTCCTGATTGTACATATGTGATTGGTTTCCCTGGTTGTTCAGGTGAACCTTGGGAAAGTAAGAACGTGGGTTAAATTTCAGGGCTAAACTGTCGAATAGAAGAATACTGAGAATGTACATATAGGCCAGAGTGATGTGCTAGCTACTCTGATAGGAGAAACTCCAGTGACAGGCTTGCTGGACTGTGACAGAGAAGCTGTGACAAGAATTTAAGTGATGCGCCATTGTATTCAAAGTTGTCACACTTGACTGGAACAGCATGATGGAATGCTGCTCTGTGCAATTTCTTGAAAATTTGCTACGGTTAAGGACAAATTAACGCGCATACAATACAGAGGTAATGAGATGTTTTAAAGCAAACCATTAAACTTTGTCCGAGGGAGCCATTGGTAATTAGGCACATGTACTTGGATGTCTTCTTGCCAAAATTACTAGCCTATCACAAGCATGGTATACATGTACTGTTGGGGTTTTGCCAAAAAAAAAAAACACAGTGATATTCAGTATAAATATAGGACAGTATAGTACAAATATGTGCTGAAGTACAGATGATCTGACAGGATTCTCTAATCAATATTTGAATATAAAGCAAAACATTGAGAAAAATAGGGTAGCCTGCAATGTAGAGAAAAAGACATAAAATATTAGGAAAACACCAATGCCCTACTGGTTTGCTTCATGGCTGTACGTGTCAAGTCTTGGTAGCATTGTGTAGTATTGACAGGTGGGAGAAGCACTGAACTGCTATAGCCGCATGCCTTGGCAGATCTATGGACTAGACAAGGTAAACAACTGACCTGATGATGATGATGTCACCCTGGCCAGAAAAACTGCCTGGTAAGTGCTGTGATCAAATTAGCCAGCATTCTGTAGGCACCTAGGTAACACATATGTGATTTGAGAAGTCTCTCCAAGCTCCTAGTTCATCTTCACTATTGGTGAGTTATAGCCATGCTAATCCTGTACCCAATCTAGTGCTATGACTGTTTGTTGTGTGGTAGTGCCAGCATGTGTGTACAGAGAGAGGGAGAGAGGCAGAGAGCTTGGTCACATGACCTCCACCCAGTGGATGGCAGCAGCTTGTCCGGCTTGCTACACAGTTGCCTCTATCTGCTTGATCGCCAGACAAAGACTAATATTGCAGAAATTGTCATATACAGCAGCCATAACATAGAGTACAACGCAGCTAAACATGTGCACACGGTGCAGCAACTGCTGCGGGCTGTTTCGTAAGACGTTTCATGTCCACCATTTTTGTATTTTTATCGTGTAGGAGTATTATTTCTTAATCTATAAATGCCTGTTCATCTGGACCTTCAACATTTTTTTTGCCAGCATTGATTTTTTTTTTTTCTCATGACCTGCCCATTGCATGTGATATATATTAGCTGTTGTTTGTGGATTGATACGTGCACGTGCGTAGAAGAGTGCTGATGAGTGTAAGGTTACTATAACTATACAGATAGAAGAATTGTTATGAATAACTTAGAACTGATAGATCTTCTACCTGTGGGACAGCGTGAGCTGATTACTAATCTCATATCTACATGTATCTCACCTGAGATTGACGCCTGCCACCATGAACAACTATGTATATTTAATTTGGTGAGGTGTAGGGTAATTACTGAAAGTCACCTAAGTTTAATTAAGCTGTGTATTGGGTTGAACTGTGAGGTTAATAGCAAGGGAGAGGTGCAGCTGAATATCCAGCCAACTAACGGCTTCACTGAAAGGTGAAGGATTTAATATCCAGGCCTGCTGCTATTACAGCAGTCTGTATAATCTCTCATGACACTGTTTAAATTCAGTTTCCTCATCACTTACGAGCAAATTTTGGGGATTAATTTGTGGTTTAAGTATATAGCTGGCTTTCCTGTACATTATCTGAATGAACCATGCTTTTTGTTGTATTTCTTTAAAACCAGGAGCTGAGAAACTTGGTTGTTAGGTTTTTGTACATATACATGAATTTATTCTTCGCAGGTCTTAAGATTCAAAAGCTTTTTGCTGATCTCTTTGTTCAGCAGTTTTGTTGGTGTATACATTTATTCATCTGTTTAAAAAATACATGTACATTATAACAAAAGAAATCTGTTTTGAAACCGCCTCTGTAAAGAACCTGTTGGGTTAAGTGCATAGAGATAATTCTCAGAGGGTATCCATGGAATTAAAACACAATTGACTGTTCATGTGTAACATGTACTTCTATCTGGTGTGAAAATCTTGACTTTGTCCACTTTGTTGCCTTGAAGAAAGCAGAGCTGTGTTTTTGCCTTGCCCTTGTTTGATTCTCCCTTTAAAAGGTCTGTATAAAGCTTCTCCTATTGGCCTTTCTAGCTGTGAAACATGCAAGGCATTGTTCTACCTACATTGGCAACAATTGGGCAAAAGCAAATGATGCAACAATTAAAAGTTGAACTCTGAGCAGTAAATTGGATTTTGTAAAACGGTAAGACAATGGGTTCCCAGTTTTAACTGTTTGGCAGAAATGCTTGGCCAGAGGTTTTTTGTCAACATGGCCACAGTGATAGCTTGTTACACTGAACCTGTACACCAAGCAGTCCCCAGTATTCCTATTTACTCAAGTCTTTATATATATATGAACCAGTGTGAGCGGAACATTATTAATGCATTAGCCATTTAAAGGAAGGCTTTTTTCTGTCTAGCAGTTTGTTTTTCTCACACAGTTGCTAACAGCTGTCTGGTGTGGACTTGCAGTTATTAACCTGTTTGTAAAGGTGTGGATAATTTTGTTGTTGTTAGAGAGAAAAAAAAAACAATGTTAAGATTCATACATGTACATTCTGAAATAAATCCTAGCAGAGCAAAAACATGTTCAAAGGTGTGTCATAGCACTAATGTGATCAGCCCTGGAACGGTGAAATTTTGTGAGTTCTACCATCACTAGAATCTACTCTATTATATTTATTTATTTGACTGGTGTTTTACGCCGTACTCAAGAATATTTCACCTATGCGACGGCGGCCAGCATTATGGTGGGTGGAAACCGGGCACAGACCGGAGGAAACCCACGACCAGGTTTCTTCTCAGACCTTCCCACGTAGGGCCGGAGAAAAAGCCAGCATGAGCTGGACTCGAACTCACAGCGACCACATTGGTGAGAGGCTCCTGGGTCATTACGCTGCGCTAGCGTGCTAACCAACTACTTTGTTATAGGACTGTTGTACATATATATGCAATGGGAGCTTGTCTCATATTATGAATTGTGTTCTTATCTCTACTAGGCAGTTAAAAACATGAGGTGTTTCCTGGCAGAATGACATAGGTGTAAATGTCTGGTGATGGTAATTAAAGGCAATTGCTATCTGTCATGATACCTGTGCTTGTAGGAAATGAGTAAATAAGCTCGGTGATAGATGACTGAATGAAGGTCAATCACCACGTTGCAGGCTTGCACACAAACTCTTCTGATCAATGAGTGACCAAAACTAGTGGAGACAGAAATACTTGCTGTTTGTTTTGAATTCTCATAACCATGATTGGTACCTTTTCCAAGAAAAGGCTATCAACTTCCTGAATTTTGGATGACTTAAAAGTTTTAGATTGATTGTCAAGATGTTCTTCATACAGTGGAGTGGCAATTGTAAAGTGCAAGCCAGGTCATGGGGATTAAAATACCTGTGATAAAAGTGCCCAATAACACGCTGCTAGATTTTGTGTGAAGTTCTTCAGTACACAACCATGTAGTGATCCAGCACCGTCCCAGTGTGCTGGTAGGAGCAGTGGCAATCTGTTCTTCCAGCTCATTCTATTAACATATGCCAGTGCCCTGTTGCACTAGATTCGTTGTCTCACTGAATCAGGACAAGCTATCTAAGCCTGCACAGAATTCCATCTCTTTCCTAGAGAAAACAGGCTGAAGAGGCCGGGATATCTCCCAGGGGTGGGGGATTTCTTCCTCTTCACCTTATCCTTCCTGTTGGATCCCATGAAGCCATAACAAGGAGAGTATGTGAGGATGATGGCCAGTGCTGGGCTGGCTGGGCTGGGAAGTTGAGCATATGTGTACAGGGAGTATAATGGAGTATGGGGACACCCGAGCCACCTTCAACCTAATACTCTCACCTAATACTCTCACCTTCAACCTAATACTCTCACCTTCAACCTAATACTCTCACTTAATATTCTCCCCTTCAACCTAATACTCTCATTGCATGAACTAGCTAACCATGCCCATGCGTCCAAGAGATATTCTTGTGGTTAGGTCCATCACGGAACTATTACAACACATGAAAGGCAAAATGATCCATTGACAGCTAAGGAGTTTGGTTTGCGTTTTATATTTTTATTCAGAATCTACAAAAGAATGAATCTGTAACATACTTTGGTACACATCAGTGAGGTCACTGAGTTCAAGTCCAGCTCCTGCTGGCTCCGGTCATATGTGGGAAGGTCTGCCAGCAACCTGTGGTTGGTTGTGGGTTTGGCTGGTTTCTCCCTCCATAATGCTGGCCACCGTCATATATTTATTTATTTATTTGATTGGTGTTTTACGCCGTACTCAAGAATATTTCACTTATACGACAGCGGCCAGCATTATGGTGGATGGAAACCGGGCAAAGCCCGGGGGAAAGCCACGACCATCTGCAGGTTGCTGGCAGACCTTTCCACGTACGGACAAAGAGGAAGCCAGCATCAGCTGGACTTGAACTCACAGTGATCGCATTGGTGAGAGACTCCTGGGTCATTTCGCTGCCCTACTGTGCTAACCGACTCAGCCACGGAGGCCCCGCCACCGCCATATAGGTATGGCATAAAACACCAATAAATAAATAAATGCTTTGGTACACATACGTAAGTGTTGGACGCTTCTCAGTAATCTGAGGTTTATGATTGGAACAAAGGTTGCTTCACGGTTTACATTGTCCACAATTGACTATCACTTTAAATATTGGTGGTACGCACAGTTACCTCAGCAGCAATCTTATTTTACCATAAGTAAATATGTCACTTTCAAGAGCTGTAAAAGAGCTATTTTCTGTCTTATTGGGTAAAGGTAATCTGGAGGGTTGTCCTTGGATCAGTCAACTCGTTAAGCATATACCTGCACTCGTGATAGGTGTACATTGTAATTACTGCTGCATACCTCAGTATGGCACGACAGGAGAGCGTATCGAATGGCACGACATGGGAAGCGTATTGCTCAGATCTCATCTACATGTACTGTCAAGGACAATTCACAGCATGCATGGGCATTTGAGATACTTACAAGTGGTTGCTGCATTTTTCTAGGACATCAACCATATATTCAGCCATTTTTTGCATCTGTTTAGTCTACGAGTCCAAGGGTCTCATTTTCCATAATTTTCTCATATTTTGAAAACTGATTAGAGGAGCTTCATGAGACTTGCATATTATACAACATAGTTGAATAATTTTTTTTTAATAAAATTGATGCTTGCCCATCAGAACTGTCTTCAATAATTTTACATTTATGTGGTTTCCAGACCTGTACATGTACAAGGTTTCCAGTCCTGTACATGTACATGAATTCCAAGCCTGCACATTTATATGGTTTCCAGTCTTGTACATGTACATGGTTTCTAATCCTGTATATATATACAGTACATGGTTTCCAGTCCTGTGCATGGTTTCCAGTCCTGTACATGTATGTGGTTTCCAGTGCTGTACATGTATGTGGTTTCCAGTGCTGTACATGTACATGGTTTCCAATCCTGTACATTTTCATAGTTTCCAGTCTTGTACATGTACATGGTTTCCAGTCTTGTACATTTACATGGTTTTCATTCCTATACAAGTGCATGGTTTCCAATCCTGTACATTTATATAGCTTCCAGTCTTGTACATGTATGTGGTTTCCAGTCCTGTACATGTACACAATTTCCAGTTTTGTACATGTACATAGCTTCCAGCCTTGTACATGTATGTGGTTTCCAGTCCTGTACATTTACATGGTTTCCAGTCCTGTACATTTACATGGTTTCCAGTCATGTACAAGTGCATGGTTTCCAGTCCTGTACATGTGCCATGGGGCTATATTAATTTCTAGACTTCCACACATATGTAATATCTCATCTGACTTGACCCATGACTGTGTAATAATTCCCATAGACCCATTGCAAATAAACTAAAGCTGGTCTTTGTAGTTGGATTTCAATCCTGTACATGCACATGGTTTCCAATCCTGCACATTTATATGGTTTCCAGTCCTGTACATGTGCCATGGGGCTATATTAATTTCTAGTCTTGCACACGTATGTAATATCTCATCTGACTTGACCCATCTGTAATAACTCCCATAGACCAAGTGCAAATAAACTAAAGCTGGTCTTTGTAGTTGGATTCCAATCCTGCACATTTACATGGTTTCCAGTCCTGTACATGTACATGGTTTCCAATCCTGTACATGTACATGGTTTCCAATCCTGTACATGTACATGGTTTCCAATCCTGTACATGTACATGGTTTCCAGTCCTGTACATGTACATGGTTTCCAATCCTGTACATGTACATGGTTTCCAATCCTTTACACGTACATGGTTTCCAATCCTGCACATTTACATGGTTTCTAGTCCTGTACATGTACATGTACATGGTTTCCAGTCATGTACATGTACATGGTTTCCAGTCCTGTACATGTGCCGTGGGGCTATATTAAGTGCCAGTCTTGCACACGTATGTAATATCTCATCTGACTTGACCCATCTGTAATAATTCCCATAGACCCAGTGCAAATAAACTAAAGCTGGTCTTTGTAGTTGGATTTCAATCCTGTACATGTACATGGTTTCCAATCCTGTACATGTACATGGTTTCCAGTCATGTACATGTACATGGTTTCCAGTCCTGTACATGTGCCATGGGACTATATTAAGTGCTAGTCTTGCACACGTATGTAATATCTCATCTGACTTGACCCATCTGTAATAATTCCCATAGACCCAGTGCAAATAAACTAAAGCTGGTCTTTGTAGTTGGATGGTAAATTCTGGGATATGCGAGAACAGAGTAGGTTACTGATGTGTGAGGTTGATAAACACTAAACTGGCAAAAGCTAGCGCATGGGAATGAGTGGTAACTCAGGTCTACATACACGTACATATATATATAGTTGTATAGTTGAAGTGCGATGCTGATTACACAGTGCGCTGATAGATTATAATAACGGTACCAAATGCAAACTTGATTTGCGCACACTCAATAAGTATGTATGTACATTGAGAGGTAGCGTTCTTAAATAATATATCCATGTAAATCCAATTTATCCAAACATTGTAAATTGATACATATATTATGGTCAGAATTGTCAATATCTATTGCAGTCATATTACAGATGGCTCCCATGGATCCAGACTGGTCTAATTTTTTAGTGATAATGAAAGTATGGCTTCTTCCACGTGCCATAAACCTGAAAGGCTGTCATATAAGTAAAGAATTGTCATCAAAGAAGTAAATAATAATAATAATGATAATAAGCTTTACTTAAAGAGGGTTATAAATAATGTTTCTCTAACACCTAACAATTAAAGCCTGTATGGTTTTATACTAAAGAAATCATTTTTCCAACTCAGAAAAATCTGACTTTGACACATATGATAAAAAACTGAAGACAGCTTTTTTCAAACAGTCCTTACTTGCTTCATTACATTATTTGATGCTCTTCATGAGTTCAACGAATTCAAACTATGTCACATTACAATAATAGTTGCAGTTTTAAACAGTGTATGTACAGTGTATACATAGACATTAGATATATATATCTTTTTTTTTTAGTTTTAATACCAGAATGGTGTTCTAGCTATATATATATATATATATATATATATATATATATATACACATGTGGATTTGTATATATTGTACATAGATACATTGAACATGGATTATTTATACTGTGGCATGCATTACAATTCATGTAAGGAAGTGTCTTTCCTGTGAATTAAAATTAGTAACTTAAGTTTCATACGAGGGGGGGAAAAAAGCTGGTGATAACTATGTCCAGGGATTACTGTTTTAATCTGTTTCAACGCCAGGCTGCACAGCTATTAAGATAGGTGAAAGAAGAGGTGAAAAGTTGATTGCTTCAAGTAGGTCTGGTGTATATGGCTTCCTGGTTGGCTCAGTAATCTTATATGGACTGGGGCAGACATAATCCAGACCTGCCAGAATGGGTCAGTAAGGTTTAATTATATTCAGTGTTTTGTAGAATAAAGGCTTTTGTTTAAGGGCTAGTGTCTGCTGACTCTCCCCTGTTAACAGAGGGCCTGCTACATGTAGGATCGCTCCGTGATGCCTCACTGATGTCGTCTGAGTTATGTACCTTAGGCAAATGGTTACCTGTGAAGAGCCGAGGCACTAACCCAGGTATGGTCAAATTGACCCCCAAAAGTTGCACTTTTAGAAACAAATAAAAAGATATAAAATGAATTCATAAAATACAACTCTATTACCTTTAGTGCTGAAACTGACTTCTTCCTGGTAAGATATCATCCTACCTTCCAAATAAAACTCATGCCAACTTTCTCAGATCAGACAGAACTCTTTTAGAAACAGGCAATATGTCACAGGGGTTATTTATGTACTCCAGTCATTATGGTCACTGACTGCGTCTCCTCAGAAGAGAGTTTTATGGTTGTTGGCCTCTTAGCGCAACACATCGTTTTTATTGTCTACTCTAATGGTGAGGATCAAATGAGAAGCCATCCCCATGGTCTGTGGGATAGGGCTGGTAACACTGAAGCTGTCCACCACAACAGGGGCTAAGCCAACCTCCATCATGCTTTATACTAAGGGCTGGTTTTAACCCCTCCACTCAACACAAGAGACTGTTTCTCTGGGCTGGAGGCTGTCTTTAACCTTTACTACAGTCATAGCCTTCATCTGTTTTCTCAGGGGTAAGACACAGGTTGAAAGGTGGCAGTGAAAGCTGGTCTCAGTCCGATCAGATTGTTTAATGTTCAAGTTTGAGCCTAACATGGAGTAAGAGGTTTTGCTCCGCTGATAAGTTACAAAAGTTACTATAGTTGCTAGTCTTGATTCACCTTAAATTAGCCCAAGTCAGTGATTTAATTGCTCTAAGTATTCAAATATTATCTTTAACCACTGACATTTATTTTCTCATCACAAAGGTTGCACATGTATGTAAATCTTTGTTATAAATTTCAATTTCTGCTTAAAAGTATTCACAGTAGTTGTTATGATTTGTTGTCATTACTGGCATTCTATAATGAAAGTTAAAATTAGTGTTTGTCAAACAAAAGCACTGCTCACTTCATTTGTCTTTAATCTGTAGGTGGATTTTATGATGGTTCTGCTCTCTCAGCTGTTGGTCGTATGCCATAGCTATCATCTTAAAGTTAAGTACACAAGTCTTAAGTGCTTAGCTACCTGAGGCTGGGTTGGGAGGCTTGGGGGAGGCTTGGAGGAGGGGCAGTGTTGCTTGAACACTAACACCAACTGTGATGGACATGCTGGCAGTGATAAGTTTATGTGGTGAAGACACTTAGACCAATTGCTGTACTGATTCATGGCTCTTGTAGGCATCATCCTAAATGCAGTCACTGACCTTTCTTGAGGATTGCATGTGATTATTTTCTACCATTAACAGTTTCCCACCTGGGGAGGCGATGACTGTTGCCCACATGGTCAGTAGTAGCTGTATCCATAATATGACAGGGGTCCTATCACCAGCTCAGGACTGTGATAATTGTCTGATATAATTGTAAACAGAATTTTACCTCATTTGCTGACCTCCACTTGTAGAGAACTCATTTTTTTAGATTTAGGTTACAAGGTTTATTCTCATTTGTTTATGGATAAAAATGTTATTTTAAAAATATCACAGAAAGTTACGTTCTAGACAAATACAAATACACTGTATACATACATATATGTACATGGAAGGTTAGTAAATATTCTTTCCGTTGTGGATATAAATATTGTCATTCATTCTCTCTTTACGCGTACAAATAAGGGAGAGACAGGTAGACAGGTAGACAGTGGAAAATGTTCATTTATTCATTCAGGAGCCGTTAGTGGAGTTTTCAAAAGTCTAAAATAAAATCTCCCTGTTATTTAGTCCCTAGCTATTATGAGGACTCTATTTTAAAGTCTAGCCAAACTGCATAATCAGTTGATTGATTTAGCTTTGATGTGCATGTGTCAGTAATCCAGAAATGCCTGACATGAAGGATCCCAATTACACATACCAGTGTTTAATAAAGGATAATTTCTGAAGAATATTGTCATCTAATGTGTTTGCTCAGCTTATAACTTTTTAAATCTAGACAAAAGTCTTCATGTGTTATCTCAAATATTGGGCTATAAATGATATGAAAGTAAGGCCAGGCAGATATTTAAGGGCCTCTTCAATACATTTAGCAAGAAATGAAGATATATAATTGTCAAAGTAGACGTCTAAATCATTGCTGAAATCCATTATTAAATGAGAGTATGTAAAGGGAGTTAATACAGGGGGGAAGCTGGTCTGGTTTATCTCCCTTTGAAACAGTAGCTTATGATTTCTTGATTGTAAACTTGTTGTCATGAAATTTTATGTGGAATTTTTTTCTTGGTTAATACATTGTGAAACAGAAGAGTCAGCGATAAGCTTGTCCAGACAAGTACCATGCTTTGAGATGTTCTTATAACAGTTCATTCTTCTTTTCCTGCACGTATGGTATGGTATATATGTTAAAACATTAAGTTCTGGCTAGTTAAAGTACTAAGTACTCCCTTATCAGGTAATATAGTAATTTCTAGTAAATATTTATACTTACCAGGCAAGGTATGTCCGCCTGCCTCCTGTTATATGTACTCATATGCAGGCCTGAAAGATATAGACCGAGGGTTGTAAATGGTGGACCAGAGATGCGATCAAAGGATGGCATCAGATAATATAGCTGATATACATGTAAACATATGGGGTTACATGGAATGTAACAGAGCTACAACCTCTAGGTCAAGTTTACAGTTACATTTGTGTGACAAAGAAATTAAATCAATCTGAATTAATCATGAGAGATAACATCACACGGACTTGAAAAAAAAAAAAAAAAAAAAAACCAAAAAACCCCGGGGTTTCATATGTGGAGAAAACTGGCGATACATGTGCATACTAATTAGAGCGAGGGAGCTCTTTTCATGCTTGAAGGTGTTAACCTGCTAGATGGACCTGTGAATTTCCCTGTGTATTTTTACCTGACTAAGATCAAAGTTAGAGCATTTTGGTTTTGAAAACTCAAGCCGCTCGGTACAGGATATGTGTCTTATCTATAGCCTTTCACTTTGAAGCCCAGCAGTGTGTCTGACAGCAAAATTCATGCATTTTTGTTTTGTTTAGATATCAGTTTGGAACATAAAGTATGAGTGTTGTAAACAAAGAAAGAGTGCATAATTTATGATCTAACTTAACAAAAAGAGGCTAAAAACATTCTTTATTCAGGTGTACATGTACCTGTAATGGATACACACTTGTTACATACAGCCTTATGTTCTGATGGTACAAATGACAAGAATAGTTTTTTTTTTTTCTTTTTTTTTTTTTGATGGGGACAGGGGGTGTCATTTTTTATGCTGCTTATATTTGGGAACTAAAACATGTTCTCATTCTGTCATATTGCTTTTTGACCTTAAAAAGCCAGAAGTTCTACAAGCACTTGCACTGCTTTTGTACTCAGAACCACATGTTAGTTTTCATGGTACCAGTATGTATTTATACTCAGAATCAGATATTAGTTTTCATAGTACTAGTATGTATTTATACTCAGAATCACATGTTAGTTTTCATGGTATCAGTATGTTTTTTATACTCAGAATCAGATGTTAGTTTTCATAGTACCAGTATGTATTTATACTCAGAATCACATGTTAGTTTTCATGGTATCAGTATGTATTTATACTCAGAATCACATGTTAGTTTTCATGGTATCAGTATGTATTTATACTCAGAATCACATGTTAGTTTTCATGGTATCAGTATGTTTTTATACTCAGAATCAGATGTTAGTTTTCATAGTACCAGTATGTATTTATACTCAGAATCACATGTTAGTTTTCATGGTATCAGTATGTATTTATACTCAGAATCACATGTTAGTTTTCATATTACCAGTATGTATTTGTACTCAGAATCACATGTTAGTTTTCATGGTACCAGTATGTATTTATACTCAGAATCAGATGTTAGTTTTCATAGTACCAGTATGTATTTATGTAAGATATTATTATACTCAGAATCAGTTGTTAGTTTTCATAGTACCAGTATGTATTCATGAAAGATATTATCATCATACATTTGAAATATAATATTTAGTGATGTCAATTAGGAAATGTAATATGGTACAACAGGGAGTGTAATACACTTATGTTTATGTTTGATGTCAATTACAGTAGCAGTGGCCAAGATACATGTATGTGGTATATACATACTATGATCTGCCGCTTGTTTGATATTCTCATTTGAAGCATCAAAAGATATCTTTCCATATAAATTATGTATATTGGTCAGTAGCATTGCACTTGATGCCTTTAAAGGTTGATGGTATGATTGATATGAAACTAAATAAACTCATTTAAAAAAACAGGTGACTACAGTTGTACGTTAATAACCGTGCTTATACCAGCTTACTCTTCCATTACAGTGACACTGCTGTAAGTCAATTAGCTGGCTTCCAAGGGAAGGGTCAAGAGATGAACGTCTTAATGAAGGGTTAAGAGATGAGATATTTTGCGTAAAAGCTGTACTGTATTGGGGATTTACAATTTTTATCAGTCTAAAAATAACACATAAGGGCCTCCTACCTCTTGAGATTCCACTCTAATCAGCTAAGGTTCATCAAGTATTTAAATTTGCATCTTTCTGTTTACAAAAATGCCATGCAGCCAAGCTCATTCTAACATTAGAAACACTAGACATATAGTCTTACATCTACAGGCCAACACAGAAAAGCACTTTGCCATGGAGAAGTTCTTCTGGATTTTGTAGTGTAATCAAACTGACAGTTCTAGTTATTTACAGAGACTGTTACATTTCTGTCCAATGCCTAACTTCGTCAGACGAGAAAACTAACCTCTCATGATATATATTGATTACCTATGTCATAGCATTGATGAATCTCTGGGAAGTCTGTAATTTGCACACCGGTGTATATGTGGCTATGATATATTTGAAATAGATGGGTTGTGTTTGTGTGGTTTTGTATGTAATCTATGTTGTTTACACGTCAATAACCTGTGAATGCAATTTAAAATGATGATATTGCAATCTAGAAGTGTTAGTGACGTGGGAATGAATCATCAGATGTTTGTGTTGAACAGGTTGATGACAGGTGGAAATGACTGTACTGTGCAGCTGTGTCATTGTACCAACCCTTCCTCTGACATATCACTGGCCGATTTCATGGAGCCATTTTTGACTTAAGTCAAAATCGAAAACCTCCTCACAATGTTTTTTTTTTTTTGGGTAATGAAAGCTAAAATTTTGACACATTTGTCTCAGGATAACAATGATGAGGTGGACAAAATTTTACATTCCCAAGTCCAACAATACTCTTTAGCACGGTATTTTAAATTTTGACTAAAGTCAAAAATTGAATTTTGAAATTGGCCCCAGACTCTTTTCTCCAGCATGTTAGAACCCTTATATAGCCTTATATATCAGACAATGATGTACCAACCCTTCCTCTGACATGTCAGAACCTTTTCTCCAGCATGTTAGAACCCTTATGTAGCCTGTATCAGACAATGATGTACCAACTTTTCCTCTGACATATCAGAACCCTTTCTCCAGCATGTTAGAACCCTTATATAGCCTGTATCAGACAAAGATGTACCAAACCTTCCTCTGACATGTCAGAACATTTTGTCCAGCATGTTAGGAACCTTTTTGTTGCCAATATCAGACAGTAATGTACCAACCCTTCCTCTGACATATCTAACAACCTTTTCTCCAGCATGTGAGGACCCTTATCAAACAAGGCTGTGCCTAGCATCATAACCTTTCCTCCAGCATGCATGTCAGAACCCTTTCTGTAGCCTGTATCAAACAAGGCTGTGCCCACCCTCCCTCTGACATATCAGAGCCTTTCCTCCAGCATTCACGTCAGCATGTGAGGACCCTTATCAAACAAGGCTGTGCCTACCATCATAACCTTTCCTCCAGCATGCATGTCAGAACCCTGTCTGTAGCTTATATCAAACGAGGCTGTGCCCACCCTCCTCTGACATATCAAAACCTTTTCTCCAGCAAAAGCATGTCAGAACCGTCTCTGTAGCTTGTATCAAATGAGGCTGTGCTGTGACAAGCTTTTCTCCAGCACATCTTCCTCAAGTATTAAACCATTTTCTCCAATGTAACATAACTCTGTCACTGTAACATAACAAATCAAACTCAAGCAAGCAGCTCATGTTACTGTTGCTGTTGGTTCTATGGTTTTTTACAAAATACATCTAAACATGGGCCATTTACTTAAGATGTCACTATTGCGATTTCTGCTTGTTTCCATTTTCACAGTACCTTGCTGCCACATGAGACCATTGCCTACTGGAGAAGAGAAATGAGCCACCATTGGTTGGAACATAGGAATATATTCCTGCAAAAATGTAAGTTTCAGTACCAAATTCGATACTCTATGACATTTATCTGCCTTTGAAATGCACTTTTTGGGGGTAAAATTTGAGGTCACCATACATTGTACTTCCTCTCTAGTGGAAGAATAATGATTCATACAACTGGACTCTACCTTAGAATTATTTGTCATCCATAGGTTTATTAGCCTATGATCTAGATCCTAACAGGAACCTTCTACAATTGTATTATAATGTTCATATATTGGGTTTGTCAAAACCTTTCCTCCAGTGACTCTAGACCTGTTTGGCCAGAGGTAAGACAATACCAGCCTGACTCTCCCTACCTTGGTTTACTTTGCAGTACATTGATCTTTTTCTTACGCTTATAAATAATTAATTACCTACCAGAGAGGTGTGTAAACAAAGGCTCTTTGATCTGTGGCATAAACACTACAAGAAGGGAAATTAGCTCGCTGCAGCACATTCTCTGTAAATACACATCCATTTGGTATTCAGGCAGGGTCAGCAGTCTGTAGAAATTATTTCCCACTTATCAGGTAAAAACTGTTTCAGAATTGGTTAAGTGAGAGATGGGGTCCATTACAGCTTCTGCTGTATGTGTTAGTGGGAGCACACATACAGCTCACATCTGTACAATACTGTCCGCACATTCTCGGCACACATACGGCTCACATCTGTACAATACTGCACTGTACTTTCTTGGCACACATATGGCTCACATCTGTACAATACCTGGCACACATAAGCTCACGTCTGTACAAAAGTGCGTTATACATTCTTGGCACACATACAGCTCACATCTGTACAAAACTGAGCTGTACATTCTCGGCACACATACAGCTCACATCTGTACAATACTGCGCAGTACATTCTTGGCACACATACAGCTCACATCTGTACAATACTGCGTTGTACGTTCTTGGCACACATACGGCTCACATCTGTACAATACCCGGCACACATAAGCTCACATCTGTACAATACTGCACACTTCAGCTCATATGTGTGAATATTGGTGTCATAAGACCAACCTACAACACTGTATTTCCTCTCAGTGATTTTATGGTGTGGCTAATGGCAGATGATAGAACTGGTACTCAATGGGTATAATTGCATATGTTTACCTCCATCTGCCTCCTTCCATACCTTCAGGTTCATGTCTGTCTACTTCTAGGGTAGTGTGAACTGAAGACTGTAAAAGTACATTGGGCTAATGTCAGCTGGTACAGCTGATACTGGCTACTATAAACTGTGGAATACTACAGAGGCTGATCGTGACATGTTATGGGTGAGCCTAACTCTATGGAAGCTCCACTCATCCTCTGTTCCCACGAGGACAAACACTTTAATTATCAACTACAATCAGTTAAATTTGTATAAGTGGCCTCGGCTTAAGCATGCTTAATTGTTTCACAACTTGCACTGATGATGAATTTTCCTGTTTAACCAAACCAATATGCAAGGGGACAAGATTTCTGTGTCTTTCTGTGAAAATTCTGTTTTAACAGGTTAAAGTTTAAAGCTAACTTGGGTTAGCATGACCTAGGTATTATGTGGGCCGCTGTATGGACAGGATTGTTTGCACTCTTGTTTGTCTCTTCATATTTTACTATCAAGGGTGGACTAGGGCCCTTGCATGCATGGCTATGTCTGTCGTTATGGTAATGGTCAAGGTTATAGTCAGTGTAGTGGTCAAGTCACATGGTCATTGAGCTGAGGATGGTCATCAGGTGAACAGTAATTGGTGATTGTACTGATGTTTACAATGATAATTCACACCTTCATGTAGATGTATCAATTCTTTGAATTATGCTGTGTTCCATAACTGCTCACCCCCACCCCCCAGCCAAATGGTTAAATTCAAGTGAAAAAAATTTTTTTTTCCAGTCATTGTATATATTTGCTAAAACAATATGTAGACAGAAGACAGTAGACAGAAGACTGGATGAAGATGCTTGGATATGTGTGCTGCGAGGACTGTTTCCTTCTCATCTGCTTCAAGGTGAGATATGGAATATGTAATTGTAGATGTAGCGATGGTAAGGTAAGATGAGAAGATTGAGATCAAAGCCTATGCTAGCTAAGTGATCTCATATAGTGTTTTTAAGCAGATTTGCCTGGATACCTAAGGAATGCACACATGCTAATCAGTTATTCATAACAAGGTATTTCTTCTCAAGTAAGCAGACACATCACAAATCCTTTCCTAGGAAGAAAGTATTTGCTAGCTGTAAATAAGACCTGTGGCTATATAAAGTCACAGAAAGGCTCCTCTGACTGCTCCAGTTATTTCTACCAGGCTCATCGGATGATCAGACGTCTTGAGCGTTGCATAATTAGAATGCATGCAAGGAGGTTGGATAGTGCAGTACAATAGAACAAAAGAGTTAAGCTGTGTTTAGGCAGAGAGCATCAAACTACAGGCTGCCAGAGGCCAACTACTGCCAGACAGCCTGACCTGCCAGCCTTAGAGCTTAATGCTTTACACACACAGACCGTGGGAAAGTTGGAAGGTGGAGTAAAACATCTGTGTCATGTGACCTGGGAGAGAATGGCGATTGGTCAGATTACTTTAGGCACATTCAACGCCAGTAGGTGTATAGTTTGTGCGAGGATTGACAATAAGTAATTATAGCAGGCCAAGCATTACATGCCCATATGATGTGTAGTCTGTACATGGGAAGGATGACAAACAGCACTACGGCTGAGGTTACCTGTGTCTCACGCGGGACTGGGCCAATTGAGCAGTCAAGGGCTGATAATATGACCATATCAGTGCTTATCCAGCATATTGTAGTCCTACTGGGCCTGCAGCCCCAACAAATAACTACACAAATTGCTCCTGTTAAATAGCTGCTGTTGAGTTACTTTTAGTGCATAATTTATCAGTTGTTTCAATTAACCTTTTGTACTTAAATCGGTTGTTGAGAGATAAGCACAGCTAGGTGTATGTGGAGCTGCATGGTGGACTACATAGTACAGGTTTTACTGAGTAATTTACTATCAAATAACTTGATAGCAAGATGATCAAATATTTTTTTTTTAATTCTAAGGATTGATGTTATAATTTTATATAATTTTCAAAGCAATGTAATGTTTCATCTGTCAGTGCATGCTGGAGATTACCATTTTACAGATCATTTAAATTCTATCACAGTTTTATCCCTTCTGAAAACAGATATTGCCTTTGATCATCTTGATAAAAAGGAAATTTGAAGTAAAGTAAATATTAAGTTAGAAGCATATGGAAGAGTTACAAGAGAAGGTGCTCAAGTATTAATTTCATTAATCCAGGTACCAGTACCTGAGAAGGTAGACTAATGAAATGAGTGAATGAATGAATCAGGTTTAGCACAACATTGGCAGTATTTCAGCCATGTTGTCTTTTGACGACAAAAGTATTGTATGGAGAAAGTATGAAGAGAAGGTGGAGAAAGTGAACAAAGTCAACCAATTCAAGGAATTGAGAAAGCTATAAGCTAGAGCTAGATTAGCTATAAACATCAGTATAAAATTCCATCAAGAATTATGATGACAAAAATGTGCTTGTTTGCTAGTATGACAAGTGGTACTGGAAAAAGCTACTTGCAAAAGTAAACAAATACAAATTGAGCGAAGGAAGTGTACAAGTACATGTTTATTAGCATGACTACATTGGAACTGAAGAAAGTGTGCACGCTGCATGGTAGCTAGACCCTACTGGGCATGTAAAATGGAAAGTGTGCACGCTGCATGGTAGCTAGACCCTACTGGACAAGTAAAATGGAAAGTGTGCATGCTACATGGTAGCTAGGTCCTACTGGAAATGTAAAATGGAAAGTGTGCAAACTGCATGGTAGCTAGACCCTACTTGACATGTAAAATGGAAAGTGTGCACGCTGCATGGTAGCTATACCCTACTGGACATGTAAAATGGAAAGTGTGCAAACTGCATGGTAGCTAGACCCTACTTGACATGTAAATGGAAAGTGTGCATGCTGCATGGTAGCTTGACCCTATTGGACATATAAAATGGAAAGTGTGCAAACTGCATGGTAGCTAGACCCTACTTGACATGTAAAATGGAAAGTGTGCATGCTGCATGGTAGCTGGACCCTACTGGACAGGTAAAATGGAAAGTGTGCATGCTGCATGGTAGGTAGGTCCTACTGGAAATGTAAAATGGAAAGTGTGCATGCTGCATGGTAGCTTGACCCTACTAGACATGTAAAATGGAAAGTGTGCACGCTGCATGGTAGCTAGACCCTACTGGACATGTAAAATGTAACTAATAAGAAGTTACAAGTGTCTGACCAGGTACATTATAGGCATAATACAGATAATAAATATTTCGGGAAAAGCATATACATTTAGGTAGTTGTGTAAGTAATAAAGATACTAGAAAAATTGCTTGCTAACTGCATCCAAGTGACCAGTACGACTACACGTGTTGGCAGTTGTTAGCATGCCAGTGACCAGTACGACTACACGTGTTGGCAGTTGTCAGCATGCCAGTGACCAGTACGACTACACATGTTGGCAGTTATCAGCATGCCAGTCACCAGTACGACTACACATGTTGGCAGTTGTCAGCATCATATGCCAGTCACCAGTACGACTACACATGTTGGCAGTTATCAGTATGCCAGTCACCAGTACAACTATACGTGTTGGCAGCTGTCAGTTGTCAGCTTGCCAGTCACCAGTACGACTACACATGTTGGCAGTTATCAGCATGCCAGTGACCAGTACAACTACACGTGTTGGCAGTTATCAGCATGCCAGTGACCAGTACGACAACACATGTTGGCAGTTATCAGCATGCCAGTCACCAGTACGACTACACATGTTGGCAGTTGTCAGCATCATATGCCAGTCACCAGTACGACTACACATGTTGGCAGTTATCAGTATGCCAGTCACCAGTACAACTATACGTGTTGGCAGCTGTCAGTTGTCAGCTTGCCAGTCACCAGTACGACTACATGTGTTGGCAGTTGTCCGTGATTGGAATTTCCATTTAGGATGACTATCTGTATCACTAACATATAGCTGTGAAATATTTTCATTTCTCATTAATGTATGCCTTCTAGTCAGTCTGGCATATATGTATATACATACTTGATGATCGCAATTACCAAAGTCCCATTTGCATATTACAGCTGTACAGTGTAAGCCATGAAGAACATAGGTTCAAGCTAAATATTACATTTATTTTCAGTGATTTACATGTGTTGCGATTTTGATTTTTTCATTAAGAAAGGTGCTCTTTTAGCCGTCTTCTTGAGATAAGTTATTTTGTTTTGGATATCGCTTATAATGAATGATAGCCCAGCTGCTTAATTTATAAAAATTTCTCATTACTGTATAGCTTGTAGATTTAATTTACATTTTGAAGGATCTAATTAAAATGTGGAAGCACTGAAACACCTTGAATAAAAAGAGGTTATGCACACTAACAGTGCTACATTCAAATCAGTTAAGATTAGAGTTCAAACTTTTCTCTAGCTGCTTTTGGAGGTGAACATCCCTTGGTATTTTGGTCTAATCCTTGTATCAGGTTGATGCTAGTGCCGATATTTTTTTCCACTGCATGGTGCCAAAAGCACCAATCATAGTGTACAGATCACCAAGCAACATGTAATGAAGTATACAGATTCTAAAATTTGAAATATCTCATTTGTGACCTTGGTGAGGTTTGAACCTGCCCATTTTCAGAGTTGAAATGTCTAGCCACTCAGTTATTGTGCAGTCAGATGCTAATCATGAAAAACATGTAAGGAAAAAAGGAAAATGCAGATTATGCAAGTAATGTGTTAATATATACATGTATTATGTAATATCCGTTGTTCTTTTGTGCTGCAGGTTGCGATTTCACATACAAATATATAGACGGAAGTGCACAGTTCACATCGTACAGTACTCTCAAGAATTATTACCTGCAAATTTACACGGTGCTACATTACACATTCGCTCTGTAATAATTGGCGCCCCAACCCCTCCCCTGTACCAAAGAGAATTACAGGTTAATTTACACCCCATCAGCGTCCATCAGCACAGTATCAATACACTCATTTCGAGATACAGTAATAGAGTGATGTCTCTTTTTGATGTGGCGTCCTTGCTTTACGGCACTTTAGGGCAAGTTATTTATATAGAAAAATTTATATAGAAAGCTATTTTCTATATAAAATATAGAAAACTAATTAAACACGATCAGATTAATCTTCTGAATTATGTTCCTGGGCAGGTTTTGGTATCAAGTGGTGAAAAAGTAATGATATTCTGGTGCTCTTTTAATACTGCAGTATTAACAGATATGCGAGTAGCACCATGATGCGGTAGAGCAACGAAAGCATTCTTTATTGGGATGTCAATCTTTTGTCGTAATGACGTAACTTGAAATCTGTTCATTTGCATTAATAACAGCGAGTTGATCTGAAACCATCTCAGATGCATTTTATTCCACTGTCCTGGGCAAATCAACACAGATACTCTCTGAAAATCACGAACCAACTTAGGATGGGGCCATTGACAATTGAGCAGGTTTGACACATGTTAATTACATTGCACGTTAACAAGCTAATCCATTCTGGTCACATTAAGGTTTTTTAATCTGATATTCAGCTCAGTTATTCCCAAACTTTGTGCACATCTCATAAAACATGCAAACAGGGAGATATAAAGTCTGCAGATAATATTGATATTAATCACTTGAACAGGCAGTTTAAGTGAAACCAAGCATATTTTCACCTGATTCTGTAGGCTAATGTAAAATGAGACTTAAAGACTGAGATTAATAACTTGATCCTCTCAAACTGTAATATCAGGTGTCACACAATGCATGCTCCGCATGCACATAGTGACAAAAAAAAAAGAAAAATAAAAGAGTTGATTTATTATCTCGTTCATTGATGCCTTGCTATGGTTTTAATACCGTTTTTACATCAAATATATTACCCCCATTTAATTCCGCGTGAAGAGTATATCCTCACTAGCTGAATATAGAAGTTATCAAATACTGTATGATATCTTATGTTAAACTGATCTGAATTAAATGTGCATATATACATGTACATGTTTAGGCAACTGTGTGTAAGTTATGAAATGTGTGTAAATTATGAACTGTGTGTAAGTTGTGAACTGCGTGTAAGTTAAACTGATCTGAATTAAATGTACATATATACATTTACATGTTTAGGCAACTGTGTGTAAGTTGTGAACTGTGTGTAAGTTATGAATTGTGTGTAAATTATGAACTGTGTGTAAGTTAAACTGATCTGAATTAAATGTACATATATACATGTACATGTTTAGGCAACTGTGTGTAAGTTATGAAATGTGTGTAAGTTATGAACTGTGTGTAAGTTATAAACTTCGTGATTTATACTATTTTACAACTTCTTCATGTAAAAGTACAGTTGTGTACACACGCTTTTACAAAGTCTTCATATACACAGATCATTTTACTAGTGGCTCTAAGGTAGCAGCTTTAAATCAGGGCATTTTTTTGGGGTACATGTACATGCACCTGCCAGAGATGGGTTGTAGGCTCCACCCAGAAAACTGACGGTCAACATAAAAGTGAGAAATTCTCCAAAACTCTGTTAAATACTAATAAACAAGTAAATGCTGAAGTATCTGCAAGGGACGTATCACTTTTTGGTGGAAAAGACAGGTTTTATTTCCACGTTAATTAAGTTGCTTACATTATGAAGATAGGAGGTATATGCAAGTAAAGCTACAAGCCATGCAAACCTACTGCTCAGTCCAAATCACAGTATCCCAGCTATTGATATGGTTAAGCTCATTGGTGTGTAACAATGGTTATATCTCTTTGCATACGTGAGAACATTCTTTATGCATTCTGTCATCCATCGCACAGTCAACTCTAGCAATCACATTAAAATGACAAGGAGAATTCAGTCTGTGTGTTGGAGAACTATATAGTTGTGTGACTAACTTGAAGGCTATTAAAACATTCACCAGTGAATGCATGTATATACCTGCTCTGAGTCGGAGATAAAAACCTTGTTGTCATTAAGGAATGTGAATCGCATGTGTGTAGTTGTCCATGTTAAACCTGGCTAGAACAGCTAATAGAAGTCTTTTGTTCTGAACTAATGCTCCTGTACCCCACACGTGTAAGATCCCTCTTACTCATCCCCTCTAACCACACCCCTCAGTCATCACAGGTCAATCATTTGGACAATTTTCCCATTTGCAGATTAATTTTTGGCTTCTCAATTAACAATTAGTCTAACCTTCTCCTGGTGAAAACAAAGGGGGTGGGGGGGGGGGGGGGAAACAGGCTTGGCTGAATGTATTCTCAAAGATAATGTGATTTTGAACTTAACTGATGCAGAAGTGTATAAGAGTTCAAACAGTTACTAGTAGGAAAACATGGCAAAAATGGCTTATTGCTTCAGTAGAGGCTTATTGCTTCAGTAGAGGCTTATTGCTTCAATAGAGGCTGATCGCTTCAGTAGAGGCTTATTGCTTCAGTAGAGGCTTATTGCTTCAGTAGAGGCTTATTACTTCAGTAGGGGCTTATTGCTTCAATAGAGGATGATCGTTTCAGTAGAGGCTTATTGCTTCAGTAGAGGCTTATTGCTTCAGTAGAGCAACCTGATCAAGTTCTCCTGATATTAGAGCACAATAAACTGTTTGAAAGCTTAGTAGTATATATCTCAGGAAGAGGGAATGTGTTAAACATACATGTGTGTATATCAAATTCATTCTCTCTATCTGAGGCTGGTTAGAGCATCTGCCTCAAGTAAAAAATGGTACTTGTCACTACCTCGCTTGGCACCCTGGACTGAGAAGTTGATAGAGCAAGGAAACAGGACTAGTTGGGTCAGTGTAATGTGACTGGCTGGGGTGTCATGTCTGGTGTCTTAAGACTATTCAGTGGTGGCAGCACTTTAGCAACATGGACTCGCCCTGCCACAAGAAGGCACAGTTTATGTACTGGGCCCTGTAAAATTTACTTTCTAAATGGCAGGTTATATACAGAGGAGTTGGATGATTGCTTGATGCGTCAATTGTTAACTAATGTGAACTCTATCACCATCTTAATAATTCATTAACTCATTGGTCTGAACTTATTACCCGGATCACAACAACAAATGTCAAGCTCATTTAATTGCATTTTTCATATCTTTATCAGTATGAAAGATGAAATTGCATAGATATCATATATCTGTTCGACCTAAATCACAAATTTATGCACAGACTGTTGAAAATTATACTCTTTATCAGAAAACTGATCAGATTATGGACGTTTTGGTGAGAAATGTGTTTAAAGTTGCCTGGGAGTTTGTTACATAAACATGGGAGAATTTTGCTAGGGATATTCCTCTAGCTTGTATGTGAGGGCATGAGTGAGGTATGTAAAGGTCTGGTTCATGTCACTTAGGTATGTAAGAAGAGGAGCAGTACCAGACAATAAAGAGCTAACTAGTGAACTGTGTCATTATGTACTAGTTAGAGGCTGACAGGCTCTCAAGGAGACATATACCTCTCCCTGTCTTATTGATGGCTATATATTTCTTTCTTTTAAACTTCAAACTCACTCTCCATGCATAGCTTTAGCTAACCTAAGATTTCTGTATTTATTTGCTTCATATTTTACGCAGTACTGAAGAATATTTCTCTTATACGATGGCAACCAGCATTACATCAGTTAAAAACACGTGAGCACAGGAAGAGTAACTACATGTACATACTTGTCTTAGATAAGAAAAGACGAGTCCCATTCTTAGGTTGTTGTATAAAGGGTTTTGGTGGCAAGAAGTGGTGAACACCATCTGTTGTCTGACCTTACATGGACTTCACTTATGCTTCTTACCAATATGATGTATGTCACGAGTTGGAAAAGTTTATGAGTAAGTTGCCAGTGGTCGGAAGTGTACTCCATGCACTCAGGTTTTCTCAACTCCATGCACTCAAGTTTTTTCAACTCCATGTGCTCAAGTTTTCTCAACTCCATGCACTCAAGTTTTCTCAACGAAAAAATTTAGTGGTGTCCATTAATAAATTGTAAAAATTCATGCTTGGAAGTTAAGCAACAACCAAGTAAAAAGTCAATAAATAAACCTGGGAGTGAGATATATGATGCATTCGGTTTCCAATTGCTGTAAAATTTTAATGAAACAGTTGTAGAGTTTGATTACTAATTTATGAATCTTGACTTCCATTGGTTGTCCAACATCTGCTGATTTCTCTTCACATCAGCTCGCAATTACAACCTCGGGACAACAAGAACCTCTTGTTTTAGTGTCGCAACTTTTTATTAGCAAATTTCACTTAAATCCTCTCTGATATCTAGAGTTAAGATAGTCCACTGAACAACTAAACCTTGTTACATGCAGTTAGCCACGTTGTCATGAGAGGTAACTGGTCACAAATAAATTAGTGCTGAGGTGTCTGTGTTCTTTTGGCAGTCCGTTGTATAAGGAAAATAACATAAAAGTAGAAGAGACCGAGCTCTGACATACCAGAAAACACATGCATACACCACATGTATGCCCAAAGCGCGTTTTTGTGTAAACCTAACATGTTAATGTTTCTCATACTTGTAGCAAGTTGTTAAAAGTATGTATATCATTGTAAACACTCAGAAGACAGGCTATGTTAAAATTGGATAAGGCACTGCAGCATGACATTCTGGATGAGATCTTTACAAAGAAACCCTTTGTGTAATGGCCTATCGGTGTTCACAGGCATTCAATGAGCTACATACATGTATGTACTTGTTCATATGAATTAAATATCCCAGAAAACTAATGCAAAACGCCTGAGTCATTTACTATGTATAAGTTATGATAAAATGTACTAGCTAGAAACTGTATATGTATTAGCCCTGGCAATAGATTTTTTGTTTACCGGTCTTGCAAGGGTCCACATTTTTGGTCATTTATCTGATTTCTGTGATTTCAAGAAATGGGCATGGTTGTCTAAATTTATATTATTTATATTATTATATTATATTATAAATCAATTCAGTTATATTTGCTTTTGTTCAGTTAAGAAATTCAAGGTATTTAATTCATTGAACTGTCCATAAATTTCATTTAATTCATCGCTAAGACTTATGGACATTCAGCCCATTGAGTATCACTTTGACACAATAGTTAATGTGGCCACTAGAGAGCAAGCATGGCACATGAAGATGTTAGCCCTCTTAGAATATTATAGCAAAGTTACTTTGAATTGTTTTGAGAAAGACACAGAGTGCAGTACTATTCAACTATGAGTAAGCTAATGCATTATGCCAGATTCCCCGATGAGCATCTGTGTGTTTGCATGCTCTGACTTCCTCTTCACAGGTGCTAGTTACATGTACCTCTTTGTTGGTGCTTTCAGCTTTGGTTCAAACATGACCATGTAAACCAATGTGACTTTCACTTTCACCAGTGCTGGAGCTTGGATCTGCATGTTTTCAGGATGGATTAATATAGTTTCTGTCTCACAACATAGAAAAGCTATATCGGTATTGATATAGCTTTAGTTGTTAACCATTGTATTTGACATCAAGTATATACGTGTACACGTAGCTCTTCCGTTAGAGATACAGTTTATACCAGTGTGATATTTTCTCTTCAGATTGATGAATAAACCAACACCTTACTCAAAATGCTCATTAAGTGCAGCGCACCAGGTGATGCTTATATATAGTGTGCACACACCACAATTCGGTCTTCTCATTGCATGCAGTTAGAGAAAAACCAGTAGCTTGGATATGCGCAATTGTATTACAAAGCACAATCAAATCCATTGAAATTTGCAAAACTAATTTAATGAAGTCTAAGATATCCCGGGCATATTTTATTTAATACAAAGGCTTAATGGTGTGAATGTACCACATGTGGTTTAGCAGGTGTATAACTATATATAGTACATATGTTTATATCCCTATCTGTGTGGTGCTCAGAATGTCCTATGGTTTTGGTAATTGTGTTGTATACACTATTTGCTTGTATTCGCATGCATTATACAATCACCAGATCTCTCTGATTACCTTGGTGCCATTCTGTTCAGGTGAACTGTCATCTACGGATGACCAACTGCTATTGATCACTTGGATAAGGCTGTACACGTACAAAGGTCTTACCACCAGTACCTGTGTGACATACCTTTTTTTTTATTCTTGAGTATGGCATAAAACACCAATCAAATAAATAAATAACATACCTTTTGGTACCTGACTGCACAGGAGCAGTAATTTACACTGTAAGAAAACTGTTTTCTTACCTTGTTTGGTTGGCCAGCTCTGCTCACTTGTGCTTATCTGCATGCATTGATCTGAAAACAAAGTGAAAAGTAATTTGCATTTCATTAACAGAATATGGGGATAATGTTGTGTAAATGAACCTGTGTTATGTGACATTTGATGGGGAACCATAGGTGGATGCTGTGTACATACATACACCGATGGACTACACCTCAGTGAACAGCACTTGTAAGAATATTGCCAGGGAACAGGCCTGCTTGCTTGCTTGCTCACACCTTTTCATTTCTTTCATCCTGTATGTTTATATACAGTTAAGATGTCAAACTTCAGTTTTTGTCTCCCTCATGAAAAATCTTTAAAGCTGTCAGATGAGTTACAAGCTTGAATGATGTGGAACTGGAAGGGAAGTTAGGGAAGGGATTGATAATTTATGTTTCCTTCTCACATCCCTATTTTACCATTAACTTTGATTGAAAGTTATATACATTGACTAGTGATGTCTGTCCGTCTGTCCGCACGTCAGCCTTGTCTGTCAAGGAAATATTTTCACAACAGATTCATGTATCTTTGTAGAATTTAGTGAACTTGTTCATTTCCAATCTCTAGAAAATAAACATTCTCAGACAATATTTTATCAGCCTTTCACTAGCTATCAGGTGGTAACAATTCTTATTGGGCTTGGTATCACATACAATACGTCCTGGACACTATACTGAGCCAATTTCAGCGAAACATGACACATGGCCTCATTGATGGACCTCCCACAATGTACTGGACTGTGGTTGGTGCAAATCTGACCGCTTTTCTCAGGTCAGAGTTCATGTACGTCTTAATTGTAAAGGAATATCTCTAAAACTGTTCAGCCAAATTAAGCTAATTGAACTTCACACAGGGATTCCCTGGTGTCTCTCCTAAAAGAGTTTAGAGTGTGGGTTGTGCAAAATGACCTTTGACTTACTTTCTTAGGTCACAGTTTATATACGACTTTTAAAGCCAGACATGTATCTCTAAAACTTAACGGAACCAAATTCAATCAAACATCATATATGGGGATTCACCAGTCGGTAGGCCTATTTGTGGAACATATTATAGTTTGGTTAGTGGTTTGGACATGCCGGGTTTGTCAAAGTGTTTGTGAATATCGCGGAAGTGTTCTCCAGTGCATTTGTGGAAAGTACATTTGGTTGATGATACAGCATGTTACAAGACACATGAGATGGATGGCTGAATCATGCGAGGTTTATGCAGTCATGAGAGTATCCGGTGTCCATGAGGAAGTGACTGTTTGTCAGTTAGCAGAGATGGATGACATTTCTAATCATTCCACGAATGCTGCTCTCTACAATACCTGGATTGTTCCGCCATCATTATGTATTCAGGGTTTATTGTGTATTTTATCTGAAGACGTTCGATGATGAATGGGCTTACTCAATCATAACTAGTTACGGGCTGAGTGTGGAGAAATAGTGATTTGTAATTGTTTTCAATACCTTTAACAATTCTGCTTGTGAAGGATGTTTAGATACCACATATATTGCAGTTAACTTTAGACATTCCTGGGCTGGCTGTCTGGTTAATGACTGGACAGATATGTAACTGATGAGCTTTCGATATTCCTGGACTGGCTGTCTGGCTAATGATTGGACAAATATGTAACTGATGAACATTAGACATTCCTGGACTGGCGGCTGTCTGGCTAATGATTGGACAGATATGTAACTCATGAACATTAGACATTTCTGGACTGGCTGTCTGGCTAATGATTGGACAGATATGTAACCGATGAACTTTAGACATTTCTGGACTGGCTGTCTGGCTAATGATTGGACAGATATGTAACTGATGAACTTTAGACATTCCTGGACTGGCTGTCTGGCTAATGATTGGACAGATATGTAACTGATGAACGTTAGACATTCCTGGGCTGGCTGTCTGGCTAATGATTGGACAGATATGTAACTGATGAACATTAGACATTCCTGGACTGGCTGTCTGGCTAATGATTGGACAGATATGTAACTGATGAACTTTAGACATTCCTGGACTGGCTGTCTGGCTAATGATTGGATAGATATGAAACTGATGAACTTTAGACATTCCTGGACTTGCTGTCTGGCTAATGATTGGACAGATATGTAACTGATGAACTTTAGACATTCCTGGACTGGCTGTCTGGCTAATGATTGGACAGATATGTAACTGATGAACATTAGACATTCCTGGACTGGCTGTCTGGCTAATGATTGGATAGATATGAAACTGATGAACTTTAGACATTCCTGGACTTGCTGTCTGGCTAATGATTGGACAGATCTGTAACCGATGAACATTAGACATTCCTGGACTGGCTGCCTGGCTAATGATTGGACAGATATGTAACTGATGAACTTTAGACATTCCTGGACTGGCTGTCTGGCTAATGATTGGACAGGTCTGTAACTGATGAACTTTAGACATTCCTGGACTGGCTGTCTGGCTAATGATCGGACAGACATGTAACTGATGAACTTTAGACATTCCTAGACTTGCTGTCTGGCTAATGATTGGACAGATATGTAACCGATGAACATTAGACATTCCTGGACTGGCTGTCTGGCTAATGATTGGACAGATATGAAACTGATGAACTTTAGACATTCCTGGACTGGCTGTCTGGCTAATGATTGGACAGATATGTAACTGATGAACTTTAGACATTCCTGGACTGGCTGTCTGGCTAATGATTGGACAGATATGTAACTGATGAACATTAGACATTCCTGGACTTGCTGTCTGGCTAATGATTGGATAGATATGAAACTGATGAACTTTAGACATTCCTGGACTGGCTGTCTGGCTAATGATTGGACAGATATGTAACTCATGAACATTAGACATTCCTGGACTTGCTGTCTGGCTAATGATTGGATAGATATGAAACTGATGAACTTTAGACATTCCTGGACTTGCTGTCTGGCTAATGATTGGACAGATATGTAACTGATGAACTTTAGACTTTCCTGGACTTCCTGTCTGGCTAATGATTGGACAGATATGTAACTGATGAACATTAGACATTCCTGGACTGGCTGCCTGGCTAATGATTGGACAGATATGTAACTGATGAACTTTAGACATTCCTGGACTGGCTGTCTGGCTAATGATCGGACAGACATGTAACTGATGAACTTTAGACATTCCTAGACTTGCTGTCTGGCTAATGATTGGACAGATATGTAACTGATGAACATTAGACATTCCTGGACTGGCTGTCTGGCTAATGATTGGACAGGTCTGTAACTGATGAACTTTAGACATTCCTGGACTGGCTGTCTGGCTAATGATCGGACAGACATGTAACTGATGAACTTTAGACATTCCTAGACTTGCTGTCTGGCTAATGATTGGACAGATATGTAACCGATGAACATTAGACATTCCTGGACTGGCTGCCTGGCTAATGATTGGACAGATTTGTAACTGATGAACTGATGAACCCAACAACTGATACCACAAATATCTATGTGATGCAAATAAGCCAGCAACTCAAGGGAGATAAACTAGACCTGCTACGACCTATCCATGTTAGATTTCCTCCTCAGTTTTCCAGAATGACTACTAAGAACTATAACGCAGCCAAGAAAGGCTAGCTGTCATCATCAGGGAGAGCAGAGGTGAATGGAGAAATTGTCATCTACATGGAGATGACACTCTTGTAAATGCAATGCTTTGCATAGACTTATAATCATGAATTTATTTATTTATTTATTTATTTGATTAGTGTTTTACGCCGTACTCAAGAATATTTCACTTATACGACGGCTGTCAGAATTATGGTGGGTGGAAACCGAGCAGAGCCCGGGACCTTCCCATGTACGGCCGGAGAAGAAGCCGGTGAGCTGGACTCGAACTTCCAACGACCGGATTGGTGAGAGACTGCTGATGATGAATTTAAATCGGAGATAAGTGATAAGTGTAGAAATCAACCTAAGTGTCTTGCAGTACAGTCAAACTCTTACTCTCTTAAGACAATCACCTTCTGAATAAAAGCTGTTTGCCCTTTTACTTACTTGTATAAACCACCATAGAAATAGTTTAGTTGAGAAGTTAAAGTGGTATGTTAAAAAAAAAAAGAAACATTGCAAATAAAAGCAGCAGAAAGTTCTTCAGAATAATAAAATAAAAAAGCTGAAATGTGATAATACCAAACATGCGTGGGTTAATAGGTGTATTTGCTGAACCAGATTTTTATCTGCTTACTTCACTGACAGTTGCTGTTTGGTTTAGTGCTTTAGAAACCTTGGAATTATCCGTTTCCTGGCTGGTATAGCTCTATAAAGGTCATGTACGCTACAGCTAATCATTTTTGGTGTGATTTTCATAAATTGCAGGCATAAATTTCACTGAAAAAAGTGCTTTAGGGGGTGAAAAAGTTGGTTCCTCAATGACCCTATCCTATCTAGGAGATACTGCAAGGATTCGTGAAAAGGAAAAGATTATTTTGTTAAGGAGAGGTACTTCAAGGATTCGTGAAAAGGAAAAGATTATTTTCTTAAGGAAAAGCAAGAAAGTATCAATTTACTTGAATTTCTTGCTGTTTTTTTTTTTAAACCGTAATGTCTGTACACTGTCTGCTTTTCCTTAAAACCATTATCTTCATTTTAAAGTTCCTCTTCATGAATTATTTTACAAAATGAGAAGAAAAAAAACATTCCTCTTTTTTGGCATTGTCTATACTTTTTCATAGCTGCTCTGTGCTATGAATATTTTTCGTCACTGGTTGAAAATTTTGGGTAAGTTATGTATGTCTTGGATGACCTTAATGGGGATGTGGGAGCCCACAGTTGTTTTGACAGATATCACCCGGCTTTGACGTCATGACTGTATGCTACTTAATTTCAGGATTGCCTGCTGGGGCCTTAGGACAGCTATAGTTTAATGCCATTTTAACGCCCCAAGAAGTAAGCAGAAACTTTTTTTTGTTCTTTGATACGTTAGAGCACATCCTAGACAGTATATTTGGAAATAAAACTCAAACGTTTGATGTATCCAGCTGCAGAGCATTAGGTGACCCATTATCAAATTTTGTCCTAAAAGTCACCCTGTCCCCAGTCAATCAGATTTTACCAGATTTCATCGTTGCATGTTGATAAATAGTAATTTCTGTTTTTTTCCTCATGCGTGGCATGTGGGTGTCCAGTGGCTAGAGGAGAGAATGGTATCTGCTGGATAGAATAGCTGGGTAATGTATTGTATATCAGATCTCACACCCCTGGCCCTTTCCCACGAGTGAGGAGAATAGCGATGCACAAGAAAGAGGGAGCATGTCAGTGAGAACAGAGCAATCATGCTATCCAGTGACACAAGCATCGGGCAGATTAACCCTCACGCCAGAGCTTAATTTGTGGGAAAGTTTGTCAGCTATTGTGTTTTATGTACACTCTGTGTCTTAATCGAGGTCTGGCTGACAGTTGTGTAGATAGGATATCAGCAGGTGTGGTGAAGGAGACACAATTTCCTTATGGTGGGAGCCTGTCTGATTAAGACATCATCGCAGACCTTAGCAGAGAGAGAACTGATTACACCAGACAGATAGCTCAACCATACAGCCCAGATATACTGTAAATCACCTAAAATACTGTTCCCAAATGTGCATTTTAGGATGCAAATAAATGTTATAAAATAATTTTTTGGGCGCTGACACTTACATTTTCCAAAAGGATATCATCTTACCTTCTTACAAACCTCAAAACACCTTTGTAAGGTCAGTCTCTCTCTCAGAAATCAGCAAAAAAAAACAACTTACAAAAGTTGAGGTCATTTAACATCATTTCAGTACAATAACATTTCATGGAAGTTTAAAAAACAAAAGAAAAAAAAAACATTTTAAGGTGAACAGCTGTTCTTCTTAATCCCCTCAAAAAAAAACAAAAAAAAAAAACACCAAACAACACAGGTAAAAGTAACTCTGCCTCTGTGCTGGGAAATGTGCAAGTGTTTGTCTTGCTCTTGACAAAATGTGTTTTCATCTGCTTCCCACCAAGGCAGAACTGTGGCTGACACAGGCTAACCTTGTAGCAGGGAAAGCTCAGCCTTATCTGACCACCTGCTGACATAGGTCCCACAGGTTAACCAACTCTGGCAGATGGACGGTTTTACAGGGTGATGGGTAGGAGAGACTGCAGGTATCAAGGAGACGGGATACCTTGACACACCTGACATTGTGCTCTCTACCCAGGTCTCTCTGTTTTCTGACCCAGATAATTCAGAGAATAAATTAATCTCTGACATATTGAAATAAGGATCACTGTGGGATTTTCTACAGGTAACAAAGAACATATTCCACTGGTGTGACCCTCAGATACTCTTCTCATGTGACTGAACAAGATGGATCAGGTATAAAAAAAATACAGTATGCATGCAATTGCCATGGTTCAATAGTTTCCTTTCTGACAAACAGGAAACTCGGTTTCACAGCATTGGCCCTCAAGCCACTGGTTACAACCAGAATTAAAAAAGAAACAAAACATAACATGGCTGTGTAAACATAATGGATGAGGATGCGACTGAGGGAAACACATCACTTGTTCTCCAGAACTTTGATAAACTTGATATTTGTTTTCCTTCCATTCACAAGAATATTGATGGTAGGCTATTTGGATACTGTTATCTGGCAGTGTAGGATTGGTTTTCTCAGCCACACCAGAGCATGGACAATGGTGGTTCAAAGTGGTTCTGTAGAAAAGCTTGTTCCACAATAAAGTTCTCTTAATAGTCACAATAGCACCCGATTCTCTTCCTTAGATACTGACAACCAATCAGTAAATAAATAAATAAACAGATCAATTTTTGTGTACTACCTTAACTGTTTAACTTCTTCACCATTCATTAACCAGCTAAAAGCAGAGAACAAACATTTGATTTTTTGGGTTTCAAGGTAAAAGTTTCCTCCCAACATAATACTGGTGGCTGTTGTATAAGTGAAATATTCTTCAGTATGCCGTAAAATGCCAATCAAATCATGAAATAAATAAAAGTACTTATTTGGTCTTTGTATATTAAAGTAGAACATGAACATATTTCTACCGAACATTTATTTTATTTTCTTAAATGTTAAGGCGCTTGAGATAGGTGCGCAAACTTGTGACTGAATCTTATAACTAATGGTATAAACTAGTGTATACTCCGCATGAACCACTGAGATGTGTCGTAGCCCTTGTAAATCAATGTGTTATATCCATGAGGTCTCCAAGGTGAAAACAATAGGGCTTCAGCCGTCTGGGCAAGATTGGAATAAAAAGGGATTAAGCTAGAGATTTCCCATGTAATCCCAGTGAACAGAATCGGTCTATATCATTTAAAAATAATTTTGTCCTTGATGCGGGGTGTCCCCAATTGAGTTGCTTAATTGTTGCGGTTGACAACAATTGCTTGACAGCATTGCTGGTGATGATGCAATCAGATATTTAAAAGATATTTCTGTGGCTTTTCTAGACAAATTATATCTAATGTGATTTCAGAATTTTACTCCTTTTTACTTTAATTTAAATGGGTTAAAAAGGATCTGGTTGTTTTGATTTTGTATGTTTGTTATCTTTCTTATGTCCAAAGACAACTGTTTTATTGGTTCCATCATGTTCTCACCACAATATGGCTGAAATACTGCTGACATGACGTTAAACCCTAATCAGTCCTGAATTCATTCATTCAACATGTAATAATACAAATACAGGAAATAACTTCCCACCAACTTCAGAGTAAGTGCATATTAAACGTGAACAACCTAAAATACATTGCATTGTTGTCTTAATACTTTTAGATACCTGTGTTGTAGGGAAAACATGAGGGACAGTTATGGAACTCACCTGTTGTCAATTCACCAAGAGCTTGCTGTTGTCTGTGCACTTGCTATCCAGCGAATACTGGATATGTAAGTGCACATGCAGATCTAATTTATGGTACCATATGGAACCACTGCTAGCTTACCTGTGTACACTCCCCTGAGGCTGAACCATGTATATGAGTCAAATCCATGTGAATAAAGCGTCCCAACAATACACAGAACTGAATAGGTGATTTCAGCCGACACAATAATATATAGATAATAAAAGTAGTATAAGGAAATAAATTAAAAGCACAAAAATGTGCAATATGACTACCTTGGGAAGTGGTACATTCATAAAGAGACATTCAAGTCCCCTTTAATAATATGCTACACCAGTTCAAAAATATCTTAGCCTGCGGTGCAATTACTGGAAATGAAGTGAATTTGGTTGATATATGTTCGCTTGTTTGTTGGATTAACATTTGTTACATTAAAAAAAGGCTCCCGTTTATCTGGAGTTGTGGTAAGACAAAGTTCAGATGTTGGCAAGGCTGATGAATTTACCAGTTCCAAAGAAACTTTAGTTCTCCGCATTCTAATTGCTTCGTGATATATGTGCATCTTTGCTAATGCAGGATGACTAACCATTTTTAAAAAGGTGGTCTGTTGATGTTGCAAATTTTAACAGCCACATGCCTCTGACTAACAGCGTGTGAATCAATCCGTAACCCATGTGGGGAATGTTCAGGTCACAGAATCGTCACAGGCTAACAGAAAACATTATCCCAGCTTCACAGTACATTTACAACTGTGTGTTTCGTCACAGTTGTTTTCGTCATTCACAGTAAAAGAAATTGTTTAAATTCCTGGAAGAAAGAAGGAAAAAAAGGGAATTGCTTGCGTGTAGGCTCTTGAAGAACAGGTGCATTATGGGGGATGACAGGTATACAACAAATGTAGAAGAGGAACTACCCATTTGCCTTGTTCTACTAATTACCTTTCACATAAGGATACACATGCCCATCTTTTTTTTTTTTTTAAGTATTTATCGGATATTCTTATTGGTGTAGTTTCAGAGTGCACAGTTTGATATCGGCTAGATGTGTATGTTACCACGAGGATGTAATTCAGCTTGATCATCAAGTTGAACTAGAGACACTAGGCATGGACATTTTGCAGTGAAAACACGTTTGCCACTGACCTTGATTATCATCCAAATTGAGTTACATTTTAATATCAGCATTGTCATGTATGCTTGGCTCAAAGGAACATAAATATACATGTACATACAGAAGAAAAAGGAGACCAAAAAAAAAAAAAAAACAAACAAAAAAAACAGATTCGCTGTATTCAATTTGCATCAAGGGAAGGGTTGTATGTATGTGTGTATAGTGTTGCGTTGGGTACGGCTATGTTTGTAAACAATTACTGAGAGCCACTTCCCTGATCAGTTAGTGTTATATATCTGCAGTGTGATTTGTCTGCTGTGATAAGATGGTTAACCCTGCAGGGTCTGGGACAGGTGGTCAGGTGTGAAGGGTTCTGTTTGATCTCCTTCCCTTGTGTTGCCTTGCTCTAAAGTATCCGCTAATTTCTGGAGTTTTATTGTTGTAGAGGGACGGAAATGGGACTGACGCCCGAGGCAGATATTTCTCAGACATATTTCCGCCACGTTTTATCAGGTGATTCAGACATTCAGCACAATGGAATGTCACAGCTTACTTCTTAATTGGTTTGTAATTTAACGCACAATTTCAATGCACAGTACCTCAGGCACAAATTATAATTTCTTTTTCACTCATCAAAATCATTTTTTGGAGTCATGGCGAGTTTGGTGTACTAAAATTTCGGAACCGTGTGCCAAAAGGTAGTGAAATCAACCTAACAAGACCACACAGCCCTAAATACGATGGTTTCATCAGTTATCATGGATTAAAAATAGAAAAAACAATTTGTCCAGTCAGTCGATCGAGACCTTTATCGTCTGTGCAGCTGTCTCACAATCTCATCCATATTTTCTGCCTGTGACCTTAGATATATCGGATTTTGAATAGAGAAAAGTCACCACTTTTTCAGATTTTCTCCATGTAACTACTCCGAAATGGATTTAAATGTGTACAAGTTATGGAAGGGATCCTTTTATTTTCAATCCACAGAAGAAGTCAACGTTAGTTTCACTTTTAGTTGACGCAAAAAGCGAAGTGTTTGCAGCGATACGAGCGCACATGCGCACACCAGCCAAGGCAGATAATTTGTTGTCAAGCACTTTCAGCTTATAGGTATCTCTTGTAACATCTCGCTGTGGTTAGCAACGGCCAAGAACGGTGTTTCCTGCATTTTCGAGGAATAATAAATTTGTTATATCTTTATCAGGCCGCCATATATTAGAAAGTCGAACTTACAGTTGTCCATACATTGACATCTCATGCTTGGCCTGCGGTTTTATTTGTTGTTTTTTTTTTTTGTCAGGCCGATTTTACGCCAAATTTTCGGCCGTCTTTTCTGCCTATCCATCTATTCCTCAAATCCACAGGCCACTTTGATTGCCTCTCTAGCTATACCTCAAAACCATCTAGGCTTTTGTTATGCCTCTCCAGTTTTACCCCCAATCCACAAGCCTTTATGATGCCTCTCCAGTTTTACCCCCAATCCACAAGCCTTTATGATACCTCTCCAGTTTAACCCCAAACCCACAAGCGTTTATGATGCGTCTCTAGTTTTATTCCCAACCCACAAGCCGTTATGATGCCTCTCCAGTTTTACCCCCAATCCACAAGCGTTTACGATCGTCTCCAGTTTTACCCCCAATCCACAAGCCTTTATGATGCCTCTCCAGTTTTACCCCCAACCCACAAGTGTTTATGATGCCTGTCCAATTTTACCCCCAACCTACAAGCCTTTATGATGTGTCTCCAGTTTTATCCCCAGTCCACAAGCCTTTATGATGCCTCTCCAGTTTTACCCCCAAACTACAATCTTTAATAATGCCTCTCCAGTTTTATCCCCAGTCCACAAGCCTTTATGATGCCTCTCTAGTTTTACCCCCAACCCACAAGCCTTTATGATGCCTCTCCAGTTTTACCCCCAATCCACAAGCCTTTATGATGCCTGTCCAATTTTACCCCCAACCTACAAGCCTTTATGATGCCTGTCCAGTTTTACCCCAATCCACAAGACTGTATGATGCCTGTCCATTTTTACCCCCAACCTACAAGCCTTTATGATGCGTCTCCAGTTTTACCCCCAATCCACAAGCCTTAATGATGCGTCTCCAGTTTTACCCTGACCTACAAGCCTTTATGATGCGTCTCCAGTTTTACCCCCAACCCACAAGCCTTAATGATGCGTCTCCAGTTTTACCCTGACCTACAAGCCTTTATGATGCATCTCCAGTTTTACCCCCAACCCACAAGCCTTCATGATGCCTCTCCAGTTTTATTCCTAACCTACAAGCCTTTATGATGCCTCTCCAGTTTTAGCCCCAACCTACAATCTTTAATAATGCCTCTCCAGTTTTACCCCCAATCCACAAGCCTATATGATGTGTCTCCAGTTTTATCCCCAACCCACAATCCTTTATGATGCATCTCCAGTTTTATCCCCAACCCACAAGCCCTTATGATGCGTCTCCAGTTTTTCCCCCAACCCACAAGCATTTATGATGCGTCTCCAGTTATATCCCCAGTCCACAAGCCTTTATGATGCGTCTCCAGTTTTACCTATAACCCACAAGCTTTTATAATGCCTCTCCAGTTTTACCCTCAACCCACAGGTAGAGCATCAGCTACAAGAGGGTTAATCCTGGGTCAAGTCTCACTTAAGACCTTAAAATAGGAAGCTGTAACTTCCTTGCTTGGTGATCACCATGGAGGGGATAGTGCAGTAACTGGTTGACCCGTATCAGTATAATGGCTCAGGCGGGGCGGCTTAGTTGCCTTTGGTAAGGCATCTCAGTGAAGCAGCACTAGATAAAAAGAGCGGTGGAAAGCTTCCCTGTAACAAGGAGGCACATTACATGCACTCTAAGGATTCCTTCATCATCATATGACTGAATAATTGTTAAGTATACGTTAAACCCCAAGCATTCACTCACCTACTCTAACCTACAGGCTTGTATGATGCCTCCTCTTGAAAGTTTTATGCCAATATTGCCCAAACCTTGTTTGGAGACATCCATTCTAGTCAACCAGACTTTAAATTCCCACTGACAGTAAAAGAAGGGTGGGGTTGGTGGTTATTATTTACTTCCTCCTTCTTGTATTGTTTGGGCTACAAGACTCTACATCGCAGGGCTGAGGTGTCCTGTTTACATGAGCATTTTGTGTATTAATTCTTTTGTTGATGAAGAAATCCCCAGCCTGTTGCCTAATTTACAAACTGAGTGACTGGAGGGATTTTATGTTTGTGTTGTATTGTCAGAGCTAGAGGTGAACAAAGATCTTTTGCAGGCAGAACTGGGTAAGCAGGTGATAGAGGTTTGAACTACATGTAACTTAAAATAACTCCCCTCTTTTTATATAGTCCTGAGGAATGCATCCTTGCTAAGGTTAAATAGTGATGGCAACATTTCATAATTAGAACCAAAAACAGTTCACATGGTATTACCCATGACAGTTATTTAGGGATTAAAGGGCATGGGAAATACGGAGGGAAATTAATAAGAGTCAACATTTTTTTTTCCGTTTATTAATGGCACATCCGACTGCTGTATGTCTATGCTGGAGTAATCATGGAGTATGTAAAAGTGATGTCATGATATGATCAATATTTTACATTATTAATGCTAATTTTGGAAAGATTAAGAAGAAAACAATAAGGCGTTGTGATGTGGTTATGTAACATGTTCAGCTGAGGCCTTTATTGAAGGGGTTCACAGTATGCTTATAGCTTCATGTAACATGTTCAGCTGAGGCCTTTATTGAAGAGGTTTACAGTATGCCTGTAGCTTCATGTAACATGTTCAACTGAGGCCTTTATTGAAGGGGTTCACAGTATGCTTATAGCTTCATGTAACATGTTCAGCTGAGGCCTTTGTTGAAGGGGTTTACAGTATGCCTATAGCTTCATGTAACATGTTCAGCTGAGGCCTTTATTGAAGAGGTTTACAGTATGCCTGTAGCTTCATGTAACATGTTCAGCTGAGGCCTTTATTGAAGAGATTCACAGTATGCCTGTAGCTTCATGTAACATGTTCAGCTGAGGCCTTTGTTGAAGAGGTTCACAGTGTGCTTACAGCTTCATGTAACATATTCAGCTGAGGCCTTTATTGAAGAGATTCACAGTATGCTTACAGCTCCATGTAACATGTTTAGCTGAGGCCTTTATTGAAGGGGTTCACAGTGTGCTTACAGCTTCATGTAACATGTTCAGCTGAGGCCTTTGTTGAAGAGGTTCACAGTGTGCTTACAGCTTCATGTAACATGTTCAGCTGAGGCCTTTATTGAAGGGGTTCACAGTATGCTTACAGCTTCATGTAACATGTTCAGCTGAGGCCTTTATTGAAGGGGTTCACAGTGTGCTTACAGCTTCATGTAACATGTTCAGCTGAGGCCTTTATTGAAGGGGTTCACAGTGTGCTTACAGCTTCATGTAACATGTTCAGCTGAGGCCTTTATTGAAGGGGTTTACAGTCTGCTTATAGCTTCATGTAACATGTTCAGCTGAGGCCATTATTGAAGGGGTTCACAATATACTTATAGCTTCATGTAATTTACAACTCCCAGTATACTGAGAAGGATCAATTTTAGGCTACCACAATTATTATTATTAATTGTTATAAGAAAATGGATAAATTTGTACCAGTAAACTTTTTTTTAAACTATCTGTCTAAAAATGACCTTCCATGTGTGCATATTTAAGGGTAAATCATGACAACATTGGAACAGTGGCAGGTAGTGTAGTGATTAGTGGCCAAACATACCCTTGTACAACTTACAAGTAGATGACGTGGTTACTCCCCAAACTGCAGGCAAACTGCAGATGTTTTTCTTTCATGTACTTCATAATTATCTCCCACGATCTTGTGTTACCTATTGTGACAGGTAAACCTTTACCTTTTGATTTACCCCATGAAGTAGTGAACAGGTGAGAATGCATGGAGCCCAGGGCAGATGAGGTCAGATGGGCAGGTTAATTGTGTGATGGACAACTGATAGCCCCATCCTGCTACAGACCCATCACAAGATGTACATGTAGGAACTAGCTGTTCTCTTGTACCGTCTTTAGTGCTAATTATCTAAGACACGTTGGTCACTTGTCAAATGACTCTTGAGAGCAGTGAAGGTGTACTAAAATGGCTGTTGTCATACATGGTGATGAATTAGTGGCGATCCTCTAATCCTAGCTCCCAATGTACACTTGTCTCATCCAGTCTCCATTATTCACCATTGTTAGAGGTAATGACGGTGAGAATTTGCACAGTTTTCATCACAAAAACCCTCTATAGTGTTGGTAGTGTCTTAGCTGATTGGGGGGATTTGCTTAATTAGCTGTGGTCGTCAGTAATTGTGGTCATCACAGAGTTTTTGTCCCTACACACACACAACATACCACAACAGTCACTTCCTCACGTATTAGTCATACAGTATGGAGCATACATAGACACACTGTCCACCAATAAACAAAATGTATCCTATTGTTTTTATGCCAAGAAAACACAGGTATGGGCTGAGTTCTTCTTGGCGGGGATTATAGAAAAATTCAGGCAGATAGCTTCAAACACGATTAATCAGACGATATTTTTTTTTTTTTGCTTCACCTTGATGTTTGCGGGGACAATAATACGGCTGAATATTAATGCTGTAAGTAACTCATAACTCTGTCTTGGAGATTAGTACAAAAACTATGTAACATATTCTCACCTGCACGATATACAGGATGTTCACAGAGGCGAGCACAGAGAAGTCATTGTGCATGGACAGCTGAACTCCGCGCTTTGATCCGCGCACTCTACTGTCTGCTCTGAGAAACTTTGAGAAGCTCCATCTCATTCTCAGCAAACGCATTTTAATTATGCTCCCAGATGTGCAAATTAAGTTGAGGCCGCCTTTAATCCAAAATGAAGTATGCGTAATTACTTGCAGGTAAAATGTGCTGTGCATCCTTTTATTGGTGATACCGAATGCTTTTCATCTCCTGTGTACACTATGAAGTAATAATGTGCTGCAATCAGGATTTGATTGTGAACCGTACCATGCTCTGTTTAGAGTGCATCAATAACATCTGAGGACTGATTGTATATTTTGTGGAAACACACAGATCATTTATCTCTATTATTAGATGGCTTTTTATACACAGGTGATACTGTAATTAATTATGTAAACTAAAATTCCCATCTATGGAATACCCTCTGCCTGCCAGCTCAATAATGTTTGAATTTGAATTCCCTTCATCTTATCACTGTGAATATATGTAAATATATGTAAAAGGTGGCACTGCGTAATAGTTAAAGTAATATAAAGGTAAAAAACAAAACAATATATGTGGCATTTTTTTTTTACATGTTCCTACAGTAAAAAAAAAAGACATAATAAGAATGGGTATAACATCACACCTTGAAATAGGAACACCTCCCAATGGATTGTGTTAACAATATGACCTTTTGGCTAATTGTACTTTTGTGAGAAAGCATCAGTACTCCAAGTATCTGAAGAAGGTAACTTGGTAAATATTGAGCTGATTGTCATAAAAACTGGGAAGCACAATTCAGCTCATAGGACAGATGTATGTGTATCTTACAAGCAGTACATTTGTTAAAGCTATATCACATTATAAACCTGATTCTGGGCAACTTTATTTACACTGCAGCAAATAACTCGAATATTTTGCATGGAAATTTTCACAGAAATTAGTGCAGAACTTTAGAAGGATTTGCCTGGACAAAATCCCTTTTACAGACAGACATGGGGATTCCATTACATACCCCACTCCCCTGAACTTCAATGCAGAGCTTTATGTCACTGTGGTATCCAAATATTTGCAAACATTTCGGGATATTGTATACTATCTATATTTAACTCTGTTTTCAGATTTTGACTGGCTTTTGAATTTCAACTAATTAATTCCTTTTGGTTCTGATTTTGAATGTTATCGGTCTGATGCAAAAAGCCATTATTGCGTCTGCGTCTTGACATGCTCTCACTGTGTTGTGGCTACAATATTGCCAGTATGACGTTACGCCCTAAGCATTCATTCTTTCATCATATGTGCAATGTATGAAAATTAAAACTACATATACAATTGCATACAAAAGTAATAACGTGTAATTAAAGCAACTAAACATGCCTACACATGTACTTAGACCTGCTTCATCATTATATGTACATACAAGTCAACTGTATAGCTTGCAGTCATTGATGATGTAGGCTTACACAAACATGATAGTGGTGAAATATTAAACGCATTGAGAAAAATATTGGAGGCAGACTTACACAGCCATGAAAACTTGAGGAACACGATGAGGAAGAATGATTCAACAGAATGTACACACAAATATAGAACAGAACTGTATTTACCCGTGATAAGAAATAAGGAAGCTGAAATCTATTCTCCTGAACTGGCAAATCTGTATATATATATATATATATATATATATATATAGATATATATAGTCAGTGTGTTTGGAATCTATTCACTTGTCTGTTAATCTAGTTGTAATGACAAATATCAAATTTCAACTGCAGGGTTGTAAAAACACAACCAGTTCACCGAGGCGAGCACATAGAAGTCAAAAGTGATGGTCAGTCAAATGTAGCCACTTATAAACAAACAAAAGAGAATAGCACTAGTAGGTAGCTTACCCGTATGTTTCTTTCATGTTTTTTGGAAGCTTGGAGCTCGGTAGACAGCCTGAGAATAATCCATGTGGCCATATAAGATAAGGTTTGTACAGGTCACCTCCAGTACAATATATTATCAAATTGTTGATGAGCAGGTATATACAGATCAGAGTCCCTAAGCCTGTGGTCTCCACTAATGAGTGAGCACAGCCCCACTTAAAGCCTTACTGCCTCCACCACGGGTAATGCGCAACTCCGTGGCTTTCCATACAGTAACTAGAACAGTGTGACAAATAATCCCTCAGGTAGATCCATTGATAATCCTCCTCGGCTAATTTACCCTGAAAACAATATTTCAGCTGTGCAGTACGATTCAGGTTGCCATCAAATGACAGGCCTCAATTCAGTTATACTGTGAGCCTTGCTCTAGCTGCCTTCCTTGTTCCCACGTGTGTTTTGCTGTAAGCTATGTTAGGCAGGATGCATTATGTATATCTGACATAGCTGATCAGACTGCGCCACCTGTCTTGTCTGTAGCTCTCAATAAAGGCAGACATGGCCTGACTATTGCTGAGCCACTGGGCATATCTAAAAGGGCTAGCTCGGTAAAGCATTCAGCAAGAGATGATTAAAATGTAAATGTCAAAGAAAAAAAGGAGTTTATGAAAAAAACATGAAAATGCAAAACAAAGATGTGTTATTCACGCTTAGGCTTTGTTACTAGGAAATCCAGGAATTTTGGAGTTAAAAAAGTCTTTTTCCCCAGTAAACAAGTATCTTCAGCTGATATGTTTATTTTGGCGAAAATGAAGAAAATATATTTGGCTGGAGCTTTCTGGGTCGGAAAAAAAAGCTGTAAAATGCATAAAGCCTTGTGAGCAAATTTGAGAACCTGCAGCGTCCATGTATATGTTGCGATATCATTTGCTGTATTTTGGATTGAATGACTTATGAATTTATTGGACTTATTTATTTGTTGATTTTGGTGTATCACACTGAACCCAGGAAGGTTGTGAGTGGAGGGAGCTAAAGTGCTCAGAGTGAACCACCAAACATAAAGCTGTCTGGTACCTGAGACACTTCATCACGTAAGGCCACAGCCAAACCAGCAGAAGTGAACCACCAAACATAAAGCTGTCTGGTACCTGAGACACTTCATCACGTAAGGCCACAGCCAAACCAACAAAGTGAACCACCAAACAAAAAGCTGTCTGGTACCCTGAGACACTTCATCACGTAAGGCCATAGCCAAACCAACAAAGTGAACCACCAAACATAAAGCTGTCTGGTACCTGAGACACTTCATCACATAAAGCCACAGCCAAACCAGCAGAAGTGAACCACCAAACATAAAGCTGTCTGGCACCTGAGACACTTCATCACGTAAAGCCACAGCCAAACCAGCAGAAGTGAACCACCAAACATAAAGCTGTCTGGCACCTGAGACACTTCATCACGTAAGGCCACAGCCAAACCAGCAGAAGTGAACCACCAAACATAAAGCTGTCTGATACCTGAGACACTTCATCACGTAAGGCCACAGCCAAACCAGCAGAAGTGAACCACCAAACCATAAAGCTGTCTGGTACCTGAGACACTTCATCACATAAAGCCACAGCCAAACCAGCAGAAGTGAACCACCAAACATAAAGCTGTCTGGCACCTGAGACACTTCATCACGTAAAGCCACAGCCAAACCAGCAGAAGTGAACCACCAAACATAAAGCTGTCTGGCACCTGAGACACTTCATCACGTAAGGCCACAGCCAAACCAGCAGAAGTGAACCACCAAACATAAAGCTGTCTGGTACCTGAGACACTTCATCACGTAAGGCCACAGCCAAACCAGCAGAAGTGAACAACCAAACATAAAGTTGTCTGGTACCTGAGACACTTCATCACGTAAAGCCACAGCCAAACCAGCAGAAGTGAACCACCAAACATAAAGCTGTCTGGCACCTGAGACACTTCATCACGTAAGGCCACAGCCAAACCAGCAGAAGTGAACAACCAAACATAAAGTTGTCTGGTACCTGAGACACTTCATCACGTAAAGCCACAGCCAAACCAGCAGAAGTGAACCACCAAACATAAAGCTGTCTGGCACCTGAGACACTTTATCAGGTAAAGCCACAGCCAAACCAGCAGAAGCCAGTTTCAAGCCCAGGACCTTCACAAAAACATGTGAATGCCTGACATGCCTGTGAATGCCTGACATTCACAGAGAGCCAGCACTTATACCATCATGAGCCAGTTTGGCCCCTTCTGTAACCCACACACTGGACACCATTCTTAACCATATGAGATATCAATAGGTTTTTAACAGTTAACCTCGAAACAAATGCACATTTTGATTGCTTCATTTGCTAAAGACAACAGGTGATATGTACTCCTTAACTACTTTTCTGCTTCACTGATTCAATTTGGAATAGATGCCTCCCCCCCCCCCACCAAAAAAAACACACACACACACACAAAAAAAAAACAGTGAATATATGCACTTGTAATGGTATTTCAAGAAGAAATTACCTTGGTGTCTGGTGCTCTAATGTAAAAGAAGCATCCACAGGGGCAGATCAGTTTAACAGCGTTATCATTGATCACAAATAATGATGTAATCGGTGTGGATATCCTCAGCTCAACCTGCTTTAATCAAACTATCACATGCAGAAGCATAAGTAAAAGTTCCCACGGGCTCGCCTTCTGCCTGTATAAATAGAATTTGACTCCTTCATCGCAGGCTGACTCTCTGAACTTATCATTCTATCTCATGCCTTTGATTTGAATACATGGCATACTCTTGCCGTATTGAGTAAAAAAAAAAAAAAAGGATTGTGTAAATTTACTGCAGTGGATCTGCTCATAAATGTGACCATCCACTGCAGTTAGTAGTGTCCATCTACAGCCAAATGCTTCACTGGAAATTTACTCGGCTTTTTGATAATAAAACAACACTTTACTGCTATGGTGTAATCTGTTGTAAGCAAGCATCCAGAAGTTTGAATACAAAATTTTGAAATTAGCGTTTTGAAGTAATATTGTGGAGATTTTCTGGTTGAGTGAGCCTGTGAGTAGTTCTGATAGCCACATGTGTCTACCTGCCTTCATTACGTAATTAAGCTGGTTAGGTTGAACAGCTAGTCAGGTACAGCGTGGGAACGGCGGGATTTCACTGCACCTCGTGCGGTGACAAATTGTGAAGCATCACATATAAGCGTCGCGTACAAAAACTGAGCCAAGTGCGCATGGCCATGCTGTGGTACTATGTGACCAACACCACATTTATACTCTCCGTCCCTTTTTTTTTTTTTTCCAAAAGATTATTGTTTTTTTCCCCACTGATTACTTTTAATGCATTAAACACACAGGAGGATGTCAGGCAAATAATAACAAAGTCTTCTTCTTTTAAATAGTTTCACAATACAGGAGCCATTCTTTAATACATGAGGGTAATGAGAAGCTACTGTAAGTTGATGGGTAGGATTTGATAGTGGCATGTCAGACTGGCAGATATTGACAGCACATGTGTGAAGGACAAAGCTAAGGCTCTGCACTGATTAGCAACTCTCCATGTGTGGGAAACCAATAAACATGTAATTACTAAAAAATGTGGACAAGCATGCAGAGAGCTGGTGTGCATCATAAAAGCTAGACGCAGGCTGGGAAGATAATGCTGACTGCACCGTTCACTCCACAATGTTCAGCTCGCACAGATGTCAAACTTTATAACTGTCATTGCACGTTGCCATGGTAAAATTGTGCAAAAGTAATTACAGTTGTATCTTTCCAGCAGACTCAAGCTGACAGTCTCATTGTCCTATGCTGAATGACTTTCACAGCAAACAATATGAAATGTGAATGATACACCTCACTAATTCCTACTAAATGTACAAGCTTTTTTCTTTCTTTTTCGAGGGTTTTTTGTTGGGTTTTTTTTTGTTTTTTTTTTCCCTTATACATTTACTCAAAATATTACAAAGTTATTTTAATGTTTTGCTAAGGTACAAGTACCTGTACATATGCTCCGGAAGGCCAACTAGCTAATAAATCTGGATCGTGAAATAGTACATGTCTTTTCAAAAGAGTAGTTTATAAAACAGGATTAATTGTCCCTGCTGGATTATCCCTGCCCACAAACATGTGATCAAGCTGCGTGGAGTGTGAGGGAACCTGTAACACCTGTGAGTGAAGGAGAATATCTGAGCTGGTGGCAAGCACACCTGCTAAATCCTTCCCTGCCTGCAGGGCTCACTGCACACCAACGCTGAGACAAGCAGTCATCCTTAACAAGCTCCATCTACACTTATCCCGTGTCACCATGTGTATATATTTCCACTACTTTGCATAAATCAGCCTCGGCTTTAAGCGTTATGCTTAGTTCTGTTTGACAATAGTATTATAGATGTGGTTAGATGGCTCAGTACATCGTAGTCATCCCAAGAAGGCTGTTTCATTGTGGATTAGGGGAAGTAACACGTGTGAAGGCATAAGAAGGGAAACAACTCTTGCAATTGGGAGCAGTTGTATTAATATGTTAAAATATGAGAACTGGATTTCCTGTACTTTTATTGTTGGACTTTTCTTTTGATTTATTTTTTGGCATATATCAGATTTCACATAGGTTTATGATTTCACATAGGTTTATGCTTGTTTTCTTAACAGCTCCACAAAAAAGTCTTATTTGTTAACAAAAGGTGTTACGCTTTTTGCCCTCTGGTTGATGTTGATTGTATCAGTAAAATATGCTCAATCAGAAAAGTAATCTTGTTGCTGCATTCTCTCCCTTTTTTAACAGGTTTTCTATATTTTTGGTGATCTGAATAGAAGCAGTTAGAAAAAAAGTGCCTTTTTAGCCCGTCCTTGTCCAAGGCCTACTATATTTATCTTGTTGTATTGACAACTTCTGAGGTACATCATATATCAGAAAATAGAGCAGATATTAGTCTACTATCTTACATTGTCAACCACATCAGTTCTCACGCAAAGCTGGTGAATACTGGCAGAGTCTATGGCTGACCAAACTCTATGCCTTCTACTCAGAACCCTTGCATGTATGCTGTATGCTTTGTATGTTATATCCAACATATTTTGCAAGCAGTTTTTAGCTGTTCAGAAATTCTGTGTTGATTTTTTGATAACAATCAGTAAGGCTGTCACTCAGAATAGATATGTTGCTATCCTTGCTTTGGACTGCACGATGTGTGGGTGGGTGGAGTTGTTACAAGAAATTTAAAGTAAGAAATGAAAGAAATCTAAGATTTGTGAGAAAATTGCAGTGTTCGTATATGTTTAAAGCTCTAGAAAAAAATACAGGTATATGACCTAAAATTTCACTCCAAAAATTGCATTTGTAGAGGTGAATAAATGTTATAAAATGTTACGTTTTGTGCTGAAATCTACATTTTTCCATCAGGATATAATCCTACCTTTCTTACAAAGCTCACATCACCTTTCTGAGATGAAAAGAAGTCTCACATGAGGTGAAATGTGCAACTTAGTTATGGGCGAAATTTTACTTCAGTTAGCATTATATGATAAACCTCAAATTTTGTCAGGGCCTCCGTGGCTCAGTTGGTTAGCGCGCTAGCACAGCGTAATGACCCAGGAGTCTCTCACCAATGCGGTCGCTGTGAGTTCAAGTCCAGCTCATGCTGGCTTCCTCTCCGGCCGTAAGTGGGAAGGTCTCATAGCAACCTGTGGATGGTTGTGGGTTTCCCCCAGGCTCTGCCCGGTTTCCACCCACCATAATGCTGGCCGCCGTCGTATAAGTGAAATATTCTTGAGTACGGCGTAAAACACCAATCAAATAAACAAATAAATAAATCAAACTTTTTCGTGAACAATTAAAATAACATTGTTTACTTTGTTTTATATTGCAGATTATATCGTCAGATCAGAGAAGAAAAAGATGGACGATGTGGAAACATTTGGATTTGGTAGCATTAGGCTACAAAAAAACTGGCCTGTGGGAGATCGACACGTGAATAGCATTCTTCAGAACAATACATAAAGTACTGAAATCGTGAATTTGGTAATTTACAGTAATTAATATGCACACAGAGCATCAGCAATGTAACATCCCCCTTTTGTTATTGGACTTCATATGCATGTAAAACATAGGTCATACATGTTTTACTCTTTGAGACACCACCCCTAACATTTTGTTTAACTTTCTAAAACATAATACAGTATGTCAGGAATTTGGTAATTTACGGTATTTAATATGCACACACGTTATCAACGATGGAATATCCCCCTCTTGTTATTGTGCTCTACATATATGCAAACCCTGAGTTCAATAAATGCAGTACTAATATGCACACACCGAATCAACAATGGAATATCCAATCATGTTATTACACTCTACATGAGCGTAAACTCTGAGACTGGCAGTACTTTTTAAGACATCAACCCTTAACATTTTGTTTAACATTGCTTTCCCTGTTACTGGATGCTGAGGCTGATGCTCAGGGTACGACAGAACCAAAAAAAAAATGTTTACCTTGACATTCTTTCCTATTAAGGATGATGACACAAATTCAGATATTTTGGGCACTATAGAAAGAGATTCCATCGTAATAAAAACAAATTAAGCCCCCCATACAAAGCCTAGTCTGCTCTTGGAGTGGCCTTGATGACCTTCAAGTGATCAACAGTGCGCCACGTAGTCTTACATGAAGTTTGTTATAAAAGGGACTTTGTTGCCACAGGCTGATCATAAAAGCGACCTTGTGCCACAGGCTGATCATAAAAGGGACCTTGTGCCACAGACATCATAAAAGGGACCTTGTGCCACAGGCTAATCATAAAAGCGACCTTGTGCCACAGGCTGATCATAAAAGGGACCTTGTGCCACAGGCTAATCATAAAAGCGACCTTGTGCCACAGGCTGATCATAAAAGGGACCTTGTGCCACAGACATCATAAAAGGGACCTTGTGCCACAGACTAATCATAAAAGGGACCTTGTGCCACAGGCTGATCATAAGAGGGACCTTGTGCCACAGACTGATTATAAAAGGGACCTTGTGCCACAGACTGATTATGGTTTACTCTGTGTGACTCAGGTTTCCTCCATCCATTAAACTGATAATCCTGTGGTAAAACAGGTAACTGTAATTCTTCAACCTTTTCGCACATTTGCTAGGTGTTTATTCAAGCTTGTTCTAAAGGTATTATTGTGTGTAGACGGCAGTTTTTCCGTCTTTGTCTGCAGTAGTGCATCATTTCCCTCAGACTAACAGAAAGCAGGTCTCTTTGAATCATTTGACAAGCAGTAGAATCAGTTTTAGGCAGTGAAAACAATCAATGCATTTGGAGCAATACAGTGCTGATGATAAGGGGTCAGTTAAGTGCTAAGTGAGGCAAGAGTTTTGGCAAACCCACATAAACAATTTGCCCAGAAAGGAGTGCATGCAACAGTAATGCTATAACTGTAAATGTTAAATCATTTATACAACAGCTGATTTGCTCCTTAGCAGACTTGTGTGGTTATTTATGTTTATGATGGTGGACAACCTACTGGTGCCCTGATATTCTACATCATGCCACAGGATCACAAAGCAATCTTAAATTAAGTCAAAATTTCAAATCACTTTAAAATTGTTATTTCGTACGTAACAAGTAAATTCTTGGTAAGTTATTGTAAATCAAATTCCAGGTAAAATAACGGAAAGGAACATACCAAGTTTAAAGATTAAAGGGGGTGGGGGGGTAGGTCAACAACATATATTGAAAATCAGCTTATGAGTTTTAGTTTCACTGTAAATATGGTAAGTTTGCATACTGATTCACATGTGTTGTCCCCCTTCCCACTGACATCACAGCATATTTAGTTTAGTTCAGATCCGTGCGATGATACATGAAGTAGAAACTAAATGCGGAATATATTTCAGAGAATATTCTCATGAAATTTGTCTTTTTCTACCTTTGTTAGCCAGCAGTGATTTTTTTAGAATTGAAGAGGTGTCTGTGGTTACCTGTGGGTAGGGTGACATGGTGGGGGGAGAGGGCGCACACACACACACACATCTGTCATAGCCCTCATAATACCTGACTATTGTCAAGCTGATGCACCCTCACTGCTCATTTGTTTGATAAAGGTACCCACAGTCTCGTCACCTTTTTTGGAACAATAAGATTGGTTCTTTCAACAAACAAAGAGGCTGAAAGCCATCTGATTCAGGTTTATTTTTATCCTCTTTTTTTTGGCTCTGATTGTTGGGTATGACAGTGGCTGGAACATCTGCCTTCACCCTTATCTCTCTCTGCTTTATGGGGTTAGTTGCCTCTTGCCCTAATTAATACCAAGTAAACACTCACAGAAACGCTCCACTTTCAAAATAACCTTCCCCATGCCTCTCCTCACCCCACAATCCTTACCCTCAAAAAAGTGAAGGTGAAAAGTTTCCCCAAAACCTCTGCCATAAGGTTTGACAGATTCAGTCAAGTGACCCGGTGATTGTAAAACCAAGGTAAACAGTGACTAACTCAGGCAAAAAACAGTGTACTGAAGACAAATGTCATTCAGATTTTTATTCAACGGATAAGGTTTTATGAAGAGACATGTAAAGGTAGTCATATAAAGTGACATGCTATTCTTTCTCAGTCTTTTTTTTGTTGTTGTTGTTGTTGCATGTTTACAAGGTGTTAATTTCAGCAAATTTTTTTGAGCACTTTTACAGCATATTAACCATAAAAAATTATATATTTTGCCAAATCCTGCCAAGTTAGTCCTTGTAGTATTATTCAAAATTGCATGTATATTTCTCTAGGTTGAGTAACAAAGAGGGTGAAGACTCACCAGGAACAGTTACCAAATATGTATATATTTTTCACGCACATAATGAAATTCGACAAAGACCATTTGTCTAAAACTGTTACATTTGCTAAATTTGTGATGGTGACAGTCTTGAATGTACAATGACACACTGGCATTTGCTTAACATATTGAAGGATAATTAAAACAGAAAAAAAAAATTTAAAGCAAATTTTCTAGCTAATTTTTGTCGTGACGGTAGATGGACAAATGCATTTTTCAACAATCAAAGATGGCATTCATGTGCAATGGGATATTACAGACTTTCCCTCAGTCTGTCTGTTTGATTATATGAATTACAGGCTTTATTAATACAGGATAATTTCAACCCGGAAAAACAAGTAGGAAATAATGTAAATGCACTTTTCCATCACTATGACAATACTACACCAGATGTCACTGTTTCAGCCAATCAAATTTCTGATTTCCTTCTCTTTTTTTTTTTTTTTTACATTCAGCAGGTGCCCTTTGGCAACGATTATTTGATGTCAATTAGCCTATTAATATGTTTGATCTCTCTAACAATGACTCACTCTGGTCACTCTGACCCAGGTTAACACAGTCCTTCTGTCGATGGAGAGTAGACAAACATCAGCACTGCAGACAGTACCTGATAACTCTGTCTCATCGCTCTCCTTCACACATACATGCTCACCATTACCCTTGTAACAAACATCAGTGCCTCAAAGGAAATCTTTTGCATTTGGATTTTGAGTAAATCTCAACTTCAGGATTTCTAGAATTTGAAGATGATAGAGACCAAATAAGAGTTTTTATTGAATCTGTATTTTGTAGTCACACTCATAACATACCGGTACTAATCATAGTATGAGTTTCCCGTATGATTACCATTCCTTTTATATGTGTGTCTGTATATTATAACATTCCAGCGTTCACAAGAGATCGCACAAAGTGCAATGAAAATCGTATATGACTGTGTATATATACAGCAATATATAGTCAGCATCAACAATTGCCTCACCATGAAGAAAATGTGCATTTTTGTTTTCTTCAATAAATTGTGGTTTGATTCAGCAGGTAAACGTGTTGATTTTGTTTTCTTCAATTTGATTCAGTAGGTAAACATGTTTTCATTTTGTTTTCTTCAATAAATTGTGGTTTGATTCAGCAGGTAAAAATGTGTTCATTTTGTGTTCTTCAGTTTGAATCAGCAGGTAAAAATGTGTTCATTGTGTTTTCATCAATAAATTGTGGTTTGATTCAGCAGGTAAAAATGTGTTCATTTTGTTTTCTTCAATTTGATTCAGTAGGTAAATGTGTTTTCATTTTGTTTTCTTCAATAAATTGTGGTTTGATTCAGCAGGTAAAAATGTGTTCATTTTGTTTTCTTCAATTTGATTCAGCAGGTAAAAATGTGTTTATTTTGTTTTCTTCAATAAATTGTGGTTTGATTCATCAGGTAAACATGTTCATTTCGTTTTCTTCAATAAATTGTGGTTTGACTCAGCAAGTGAACATGTGTTCATTTTGTTTTCTTCAATAAATTGTGGTTTGATTCAGCAGGTAAAAATGTGTTCATTATGTTTTCTTCAATTTGTTTCAGCAGATAAATGTGTTCATTTTGTTTTCTTCAATAAATTGTGGTTTGATTCAACAGGTAAAAATGTGTTTATTTTGTTTTCTTCAGTTTGATTCAGCAGGTAAAAATGTGTACATTTTGTTTCACTGTTGCTCTTATTACTTTCATACCCAGGTGTATCTTTCACTGGCATTGAATCCTCTGAGGTCATCCCCAATTTCTTCCAGGGTTCAGATTTTTGGTTCACCCCTACACATCTGCGTTAACTTAGTACCACTGTCTGATCTTGGAATCACATTGAAAAGTAGATTCATTGGTCGAGAATTTGATCAGGAATCTGATAACATTGACACCTCATCAAAGCTAGTACCAGTATTATATATATTGCTCTTTCAAAAGACTAGGAAAACATATGGAGAGCATTTTTATTTATTTATTTTTTGATTCTCGCTTAACATCATATTTGAGAATTTTCCCCTTAATATACCATGGCAGTCAATTTCATTTGTAAACCTCTAATCTTTGGCAAGTTGGTGAAAGAAGTTCCCACATGTAATGTATGTACAATGTATATATATTTTGGTGTAAGATAAATTTGCCCCATACACGGCCACCCAAGCGTCGTCCACTGCTTAATGTCAATACATTCTACAAATTCTACAAATTGTCTGTCCAAGGCCTGTTTTGAACCAGCACCTTGTGTGTCCCAGTGATTGATCTTTTGATCAACAGTACCTTTTGATCGCTTTTGATCGCTATACAATAGCTCACTGCTGAAAACTGAGAATGAAGCAGCTCTTTACTGGATAACGAATTTTTTTTTTTTTTTCGGCCTAACCTTTCCTTTCATCAGCATATGTTGAGGAAAGGAAAAAGAATTATAATTTCCTATCTTTTGAATGACATATGAAACTTCATAATTAGAGTCAATTTCCTTGAATAGAAAACTTCATTTTCCAGTTTGTATGGCTTTTTCATTAGTACAAATCCTTTGGGTGTTTGTAAACATATTCTGTTTAATAATTTTTGTCAGCATAAAATAGAAAATCTTTTTTCCCCTGATTTAATTGTCATGGTTGGCATATAGGCCTATATATTTGTCTCACAGACAGGCAATATTCAACGGCTCTATGACAATTATGAATTGTTCACGATATGCACTGTGAGAAAAACAGTCCATGACGCACATGAATGATTTTCATGCAGATACAATTGTACGTAAATTTGACTCGGAATTCAAACCGGTCCCTTTATTAAAGAGAAATCTTAACTGGAGTCACAGATCGTTTACCATGAAAGCATGGGTTGATCTTGTACAGCACGAACAAATTTCAATCCATTCAAAGTCAGAAAATTGTTGTTTATATACTTGTATTGGAGATTCTGAGTCATGATACTTTACAGAAATTAGAAACATGGAAAATCCTGTATGTATCGCACAATGGTTATAAAAATAAAACAGATGAAAATAACAGATGTTCACCTGAATGAACTTTATGAGGAAAGTGGATGCCAACTTAATTCACATTCCACGAACGGTTATCAAATATGGTCAAATTCCCACCTCATTAAGTCCTTATGCTGATTGGATTTTGCCGTGAGACCATTCAGCCCTACCTACATGTACCAACATATATGATGGCAGATTTAATCAATTGATTGTATGACTGGTGGTTAGCATTGAAAATTTTAATTCTATGACAGTCATCACTGGGCAGAGTTCAAGTCCAGCTCATGCTGGCTTCCTCTCCTCTTGTACAAACTCTTGTAAGGTCGGCCAACAACCTGCGGATGGTCGTGGGTTTCTGATCCAGTTTCCTCTCACCAAAATGCTGGTTAATCTTACTTATTTATTCATCCACCATATAGTTCTCGTAAAGTTTTATTTATTTCTTATCACAAAAACTTAAGTCTCGGCATCAAAAGTATTGTGTACCTTTTTAACATGCTCCTGAAAGTGCATTTTTACATACTCAACTCTCATTTTTGTGATCACAGGGCATTCATAAAGCTCCAGATCAACCACATGCAATTCACACATTATTCTCAACAATGATCAGAGACTATTTCTTTTTTATATTATAGCCCGAGACAAATCAACAACTGATCTCTACCTAAATCAATTGTTCACACCTGCAAGTTATCAGGTGACTATTAAAAACTTCGTGTTCTGCGGAATAGCTGTCAAAGCTCAATGAGTACACTGAAGCTTAAGAGTTTCCCCTTTCTTATCTGCCTGTGTTAGCCCATGGTGAGGTAAGCAAGCCATGTTTTGTGTAAAAGCTTCATGTGTGTAAAAAGACTGATAACATCAGTGTCTTAATTCAATAATCCACTATTTTGGACAGGTGTAGTACTGAATATAGTACACGTGCCAATGCTTCACAAAGGATTCCATAAACAGATACATGTGAAAATAAGCTACAAAATTGTTTTGATGCTGATAACAACACCTAGCTTGCACACATCATGGTTTGTTTATAGATAACTCTGCCCCTACACTGTAATGTAGCACAGGAGGGATTAGTGAGGCAGCTCTATAATTCTGTCCCCCTGGGGTCAGACAGCTACGAGCAGACACACAGTGTTCCAGTGAGTCAGCACTATAATTCTGTCTCCAGTGGGGTCAGCCTGCTACAAGCAGACACAAGCTGGTCCAGTGAGTTAGCACTAAAATTCTGTTCCCACTGTGGTCAGACAGCTACGAGCAAACAGACACTAGTCCAGTGAGCCAGCACTATAATTCTGTCCCCCACTGTGGTCAGCCTGCTACAAGCAGACACAAGCTGGTCCAGTGAGTTAGCACTAAAATTATGTCCCCCTGGGGTCAAACAGTTACAAGCAGACACAAGGTAAGGGAGCACAAATGGTCCAAATGATTTCCTAATTCCGCAATGTAAAACTCACCAGCTGTACTTGGTGGAGCACATGTTGGCCTACATCAAGAGTCAAGTCTGGAATGCTCCACAATCATACAGTATTGTGACAGTTACACTAAATACACCCAGCATTGTGATCAGATTGAAGATTAATTGTAAAAACAAAAACAGCAGATGTGTGAGGTACACATATACACAGTTGAACTCTGGCCGCCTCTATCCAGTCAAAGGGTTAGACAAGAACTCTCCCATACCATTTCTCAAGCATGCCTCAGATGCGTGCAAGATTAAACCTCAACTCAGCGGACAAATGCTCACAGTCAGTGTTGTCTCCAGGGGGTCTGTGTATAGATCCTTCAACACCACTATTCAGGTAACCTCAGACAACACCTATAAAGTATTCATCCCCAACTCTGACTTCATTCCTTTCGCTCTAATCATCTCCAAGCTGAACACGAATAAAAAGTTACATGATCTATTTCCTTTTAACAGTTTGACTTTATGGTTTTAGTAAGCCAAGAAAAATGTAGCTGTTATTTTAGCCATCTGCCAATGTCTTGCCTACTGGCACTGGTGTACCGTTTTACAATAAAATTTAAATGAACAATTTTCATAATCTATCTACTTTTATCAGTTTGACTTTCTGGTCTTAGTAAGCCAGAAGCTGTTATTTTAGCCATCTGCCAATGTCTTGCCTACTGGCACTGGTGTACCGTTTTACAATGAAATTTAAACGAAAAAATGTCATAATCTATTTCCTTTTAACAGTTTGACTTTCTGGTTTTAGTAAGCCAAGAAAGATGTAGCTGTTATTTTAGCCATCTGCCAATGCCTTGGCTACTGGCACTGGTGTACCATTTTATAATGAAATTTAAACGAAAAAATTTCATAATCTATTTCCTTTTAACAGTTTGACTTTCTGGTTTTAGTAAGCCAAGAAATATGTAGCCTTTTATTTTAGCCCCCTGCCACTGTCTTGCCTACTGGCACTGGTGTACCTTCTTACAATGAAAAAAAGCATATTTACCTACTGGTTTGTTTTCTACTCTGAATAAAAGGCAGTAAAATGTTTGAATTCTTGACAAATTACAAACTCAATTCATTGAAATGAATTCATACATGTACATATATGTTTTTGTTTACATTGGTGAATTGAAATTTTTGTCTTTTCTGTGAGCAATATAACTTATTTAAAGTAAAAGAAAACAAAAACCTATTTTTTACCTGTTTTTAGATTTCACATTGGGGAATTGACAATTTTGTCTTTAATTTTGTGAGCAATATTACTTAAAGTGAAAGAAAAGTCTGTAAATATGAATTGTTATTTGTAACTGAAAAGGTAAAAGCCTAAAGTGTTGCACTAATGTCTACAATATTTGGCTGACTTCATGAAGCTGTCTTCTTGAAACAACTAGACCATCCTAACACAGACAACTGGACCATCTTGGCACATACAACTAGACCATCCTGCCACATACAACTGGACCATCCTGCCACAGACATGTACAACTGGACCATCCTGCAACATATAACTAGACCATCTTGTCACAGACAACTGGACCATCCTGCCACGCAGACAACTGGACCATCCTGCCACAGACATGTACAACTGGACCATCCTGCAACACTGCTGACATTTATAGTGATGCCTCACTGTAATTCCATGCTGAAGACTGACCAATCCTGATGTTGGAGTATACTGTATTGTGCATGTAACTTTGCATGAACCAACCAGTACTTGGCCTATTCCTTGGTATGCTGATTACCAAGCCAGGAAAGAATAGGTTCCATGACAGTTCATGTTAAAATCTAATGTATAATAGCAACAAATATAAAAGGTGAGTACAAAACTCCGCCCAAGTGAAACGATCACTCACCTCTGCCCAAGAAAAATGAGTACTCACCTCTGCCCAAGAAAAATGAGTACTCACCTCCACCCAAGCAAAATGAGTACTGACCTCTGCCCAAGTAACATGAGTACTCACCTCTGCCCAAGAAAAATGAGTACTCACCTCTGCCCAAGAAAAATGAGTAATCACCTCTGCCCAAGAAAAATGAGTACTCACCTCTGCCCAAGAAAAATGAGTACTCACCTCTGCGTACTCACCTCTGCCCAAGAAAAATGATTACTCACCTCCACCCAAGCAAAATGAGTACTCACCTCTGCCCAAGTAAAATGTACAAATTCCCTCAATCACTATAGAGAAAGGCACAATAAAGGCATTTCTCTCCTATATCTCTGCAGTTTACTTCAAAAGATCCACATGCGGATTGCTGCCACAATTTAATGCTTTCATCCATATATGACAGAAAAGTGCACAAATTATGAACCAACTTCTTGCTCTAGACTCGACAGCAAAAACATAACATTTATTTTATGGCAAATAAAATAAAATCAATGTATGTAAAGTTCATACTGATACCGGACGTTGTAAGTGTCAAATAGGGAATGGTACGCTAATTGCTAATTGTCTGACGCATTTCATGAAGTAAGAACTGGCAGTGAACCAGTGGCGATCTATAAACAGGTCCACCATACAGTTGCTGGGTCACCAACAACTAGATCATTCTGCAACATACAACTGGACCTTCCTGTCACAAACAACTGGGTCATCCTGTCACAAACAACTGGACGATCCGGTTACAAACAACTGAACCTTCCTGTCTCAAATAACTGGGTCATCCTGCAGCATAGAGATGGGCAATCCTGTTACAAACAACTGAAACTTCCTGTCTCAAACAACTGGGTCATCCTGCAGCATAGGGGTGGGCAATCCTGTTACAACAACTGGAAGATCCTACTAGAAACCACTAGACCATCCTAACACAGACAACTGGACCATCTTGGCACATACAACTACACCATCCTGCCACATACAACTGGACCATCCTGCCACACAGACAACTGGACCATCCTGCCACAGACATGTACAATTGGACTATCCTGCCACAGACATGTACAACTAGACCATCTTGTCACATACAACTGGACCATCTTGCCCCACATACAAACAGACCATCCTAACACAGACAACTGGACCATCCTGCCACACAGACAACCGGACCATCCTGCCACACAGACAACTGGACCATCCTGCCACAGACATGTACAACTGGACCATCCTAGAACATACAACTGGACCATCCTGCGCTTTCACCTTCACTTATACAACTGCAATCAGTTTTATTTGGGTATTTATGCAAAGTGGATATCAGTTGAGGACGTATTGGTATAATTTCCCTTTAACTCATAAATGCGCCATCCACAGTCCTATTCAAACCAAGTATTGTTTGTAAAGGACAGAAATCTTCTCTTGGTTAAGCTTAGTGACTTAACATGAAATAACAATTGTCCTTCAGCTTACTTGTATATATGTATATATATGTATGCTTAAGGTCATATGTCATGCTTAACAAGTTTTTAACCTTATGACAACGACAACATACTCATATAAATCAATGAGCCCAGTGCAATAATCCAGGAACCTCTCACCAATGCGGTCGCTGGGAGTTCAAGTCCAACTCGTGCTGGCTTGCCCTCTGGCTGTACATGGATAGGTCTGCCAGCAGCATGTGGATACCCATGGGTTTGCCTGGGCCCAGTTTCCTCCCATGATAATGCTGGCTGCCGTAGTATAAGTGAAATATTCTTGAAAATGGCTTACAACATTAATCAAATAAATAAATAAATAAATACTTGTATAAATCGGATTACACACTATAAGTAGCTGCCAGGCAAGCATAATCACCAGTAAATCTGAATATATACTATATGTAGCTGCCACGCAAGCATAATCACCAGTAAATCTGAATATATACTATATGCAGCTGCCAGGCAAGCATAATCACCAGTAAATCTGAATATATACTATATGTAGCTGCCACGCAAGCATAATCACCAGTAAATCTGAATATATACTATATGCAGCTGCCAGGCAAGCATAATCACCAGTAAATCTGAATATATGCTATAAGTAGCTGCCATGCAAGCATAATCACCAGTAAATCTGAATATATACTATATGCAGCTGCCAGGCAAGCATAATCACCAGTAAATCTGAATATATACTATAAGTAGCTGCCAGGCAAGCATAATCACCAGTAAATCTGCATAATATAAATCAACTAGTTTTATCACTGTTTGTATTTAAGATTTATCTCCATGTATATACATGTAGTGATCCTAAACAATGGAATTTTGCACACATGTCCTTAAACTTTCTGAAAACTACTGAAAATGAATGTACTCTTGTACATGTATGCATAGTTATCATGTATACTCATTAAATAGCTGCAGACAGTGTATCTACAGTTTCCTAATAAGATACTGGACCTTTTTGCTATTCTTGTTGTCCAGATGTTGAATTCTAGTTAATAACTGTATTATACTGGTACACAAAAGGTTATGTATGTGTAACCCTGAAACCATACTGGTACACAAAAGGTTATGTATGTGTAACCCTGAAACCATACTGGTACATAAAAAGGTTATGTATGTGTAACCCTGAAACCACACTGGTACACAAAAGGTTATGTATGTGTTACCCTGAAACCATACTGGTACACAAAAGGTTATGCATGTGTGACCCTGAAATCATACTGGCACACAAAAGGTTATATATGTGTGACCCTGGAATCACACTGGTACACAAAAGGTTATGTATGTGTGACCCTGAAATTGATAAATATGCATTTTCATTAAGCATCAGAATACAAGATATCCATGGTACTGTGCCAGGTGACAAGTTTCTCTTACTGAATTCATAATTTTGTTTTTTATGTGAAGCCCACACTGCATGATTATTAGACATATCTCATAAAGGATGAATAGAATTGTCCTACACAACAGGAGTCAATCCAGGACGTGTAAAAAAAAATGCATTGAATGCCATTGCTTCCATAGATAAAACCAGAAAAAGACCTAATACAATGACTCATATTAAGTTTATTACTTACATAATTCTCTGCCATTGTTGAGTATAATTCAGATAATACCGAATTATGTCACTTTAATGAGCAGCAAATTAGAAATTATGCCCTGCCCTGTTTAAAACACAATAAAACTTGCTCTAGACCAATTAGGGAAAAAAAAAGTTCCCCGGGAAAATATTCCCATCATGTTACTAAAAACTTCTGCTAGTGTCACATGTGTATTGGTTTTTCCATGCAGACAGTATGTCATGGATAAGTTCTGCCTGACACAATCCCATGGTCACGGATAACTGTCACAAATCAATGCTTTAGGCAGCTGGATAAAGAACAACAATGCCATTATCACCCAACTAAAGAAAAATCCCAAATATACTACTAGTGACACAAAGGTTTTCAGGAAAATCACATTGCTTTCAGGTCATTAATGGTGTAAGCCTATCCACCTTAATTAAACTCTGCACATTTCTTCTATAAGCTGGATGCCTGCATAAATCATGCTATGTCTATCCATGGTATGTCATGTGACCCAATATGCACTTTCCAATCAGATATTAGCTTGCTAAAAAAAAAAAGAGTTTTGGTCAAATAAATCAAAATGTTCAGACAGCCTACACCTCCTCTGTTAACTACACAATGTAAAGCTTGCCTGTAGGGAACACTTGAAAGCGCAGTGCATAAAATACGTTTCAACATTTTATCCACAACATTTGCTGTAACCCTGAATAATACACCGTAAAAAGTTCAATTGCATCAAGGAAGGATTATCCCTCTTGTATCATCATTTACATGTACATATATATATTAATGACGAAGTCGTGCATTTTGTAATTATTTGATACCACTCCTACTGTGATCAGTGATGGGACATCCCCCTTGTTGTTGTGTGCATTCTGTGTATGCAAAAATCTGACCTCAGTAACATTTACCTTTACACTGACCAACCACCAAAAAATGGGCCAGTATTAAAATTGGGTTCAAAGTTATTAAAATCCCCTTCTCTGAATGTTAGAAATTCCTTCTTCAAAGATAAGATTCCTACTGCGAGAAATATCCCTATCATCTGCTCTGTAAGTTGCCGATGCTAATGCTCCGGATATGATGCGAGTTCCCACTGTACCGTGTATAGGAGAGTCAGAATATGTTGTTATTGTGATGAAATAAATAAAACATCAAATGTTCAAAATGATATTGACTTTGTACTTGCTTTCACCATATCCATGGAGCTTGCATGCTTATACTGTACTCTGTATAGGAGAGCCGAAAAATGTTGTTATGGTATAAATGAAATAATAAAATACTGGTATACTTAGTAAATTCATCATATTCATCGAGTTTATATGTATAATATATATATATATATATATATATATATATATATATTGTACAAAACTTACAACGCCGTACTCAAGAATATTTCACTTATACGACGGCGGCCAGCATTATGGTGGGTGGAAACTGGCATAGCCCGGGAGAAACCCACGACCATCCGCAGGTTGCTGACAGGCCATGTGAAAGTACAACATACTTAAAGTAATCAGCAAGAAATCCATACAGGACACACTTCCATACTTTCTGCCGGTGTAAAACACCAATCAAATAAATAAATAAATAACATAATTTCTGCAGTGGGGGCAAGTGCCATCCGCAAAATTGATGAATGAAGCCCCTTGTTACTTTATTTGTGTTTTAGATGATAGTCAAGAATACATAAGGGTATGAGGGTACCCCCCCCCCCCCCCCACCACCACCCCCACCAACACAAAAAAAAGCTTACATACTTATCTAGAACAAACAAACATTGCCTTGTCATCCCCTTAAAAATTCAGCATGTGCAGAGGCAAGGCCACTTGATAATACATGTAAGTATACAGACAAATCATAAATAAGGAAGTGTCAGCTGATTGAAGGTGGAGACCCAAAGCGGTCTTGTGATGTCATATTTAAACAAAATCATCAGTAATGACCCTGAAGCATGCAGATATAAATTCAAAGAAAATAAGATCAAAGACACCTGTAGTGAAACTAATTAAAAGATAATATAATGACTGACTACTAAATGTGAGAGACAGACAAGTAGCTGGTAAATCAGATAATTGTAGCGAATTCACTTTGAAAGGAAATAATCCATAGTCATGCAGTTTATAGTCCAACTTTGCAAACCTGCTCTTAATCAGATTTAATTTAAATAAATTATACAACACCTGTCCACACATCAAAATAGAACGTCGTACCTATCTATTCATGTAACATTCATCGAACATTTTTTTTTATGAAAAAATAGAGCTTAAACTTCATAGTATCTGAATGTAGCCACTGTGAACGTATTGATCGCGTTTTAATTAAAACATTAATAATACGAATCTTGATCATTTCAATTGATTTTAGACACTAGGAGAGGCCACTTTGTGATAAAGCATGAAACTTCACTTAAATAATTCACATGGGTAATTACTCTTCAAATTGTTGATTAGGATTTGATTATTTGCTGCACATTAATTAGGCCATATACCTTGACATAACAAGCAGTGTTAAGAGGTGAACCTGGCACAACTTTTAATGACTATATAGAAAACTGTCAAGTGTTCGACACACAGAATCGCTTATACAATGTCTCGTAGGAAAGGAAGGGCAGTCGGGCAATTACAACATAATACATGCGCTACACTCATATATTCTTGTATGAGCAGGCACTTGTACATATAATGATTCGAAAATTACTACGCAGCCAGAATGGAATTCTGAATCAGCGCTGAATTCAGTTGAATGCAATGCATTTACATAATATCAATACCCTCATGGACAAATTTAAAGGACTTTGTACCTGATAACACTGACAGTCTGCTACGTCACACTCAGAAGTGGCAATTATTTTGATGTTTAGAAAAGTCAATTTTAAGATTATTACATAAATCACGTAATATTTTCTAATGTATGCTGGCTTTCACGGCATTGTGCAGACTATCGCCCAACTATCAACTTTCATCATACGTTTACTGATAATGAATATAGTTTGACTGTAATATAGTTTGAAAATACCCCTAAGATCTGGTCAGGTGACTTACATGTAATTGGGACATATTCATGTATTTAAGGCCTATCACGGAGAACAAGGAACATACTGTGTTTTTCAGGACAATTTGTTCATATACACAGTGAAACATATTTTGAGGTCAATGAGCCTCAGAGAGGAATCCTTCAGGTTATTGTGATAGTCCTTGTAACAGATAGTCTTAAGGCTGTTAAGACAATAAACATTTTCTTGGACCTTACTCCCAAATTTAGTCTGCTTCCTATCTGCAAATTTAAAAGAAAAGACAAAAATAAAACCAATGTTTTGGGTCCATACAGGCCTGAATGGGCATAGGCATATTTTCTATCATATGCTAGGTAACTCTATAAATCGCCATTTTAGAGAAACTGGACACACGATGTCACATCATCTGTATCCTACGCTATTAGAGTAAATTCAGTATTAAAGGAACATTTTCGGAACTTTTTGATTTCTCCCTTGTTGTGCAGAGTACGGTCCCCCTTATTATACAACCGAAGGCCACACATTGTGCCATGCATTGCGGCCTCCTGGTCTGAGGTCTTGGGGAATAACACCAGACGCATTCAATAACCACTTTCTCATTGAAAATGGCTTTAAAGTATATCACAATTGTCTCGTAGTCAAAAGAAAAACAGCTGATTTAACAATACTTCTCCATGGTAAAATGGTGAACTGGGGTTAGGTGATGTCACAGTGGAACAGATGCCTAATTTCATGTTGTAAAAATATCTCCCACTTTACTGGTTAAAACTGAGAGCATGGCAGCCTCTTTGATTTCCCCAGCGTGGCCAATTTTGCTTACTTTGAGCTGCGATACTTCAGCTATCCTACATCACAAAAATTAAAAGTGCTGGCTTTTGAACTTTAAATGTGACTCTTTACCCACACATATATATGAATTTGGTCTAGTGATGTCTTTTCTTTTAAACATTTCTGGATCAGATGCATTCATACAACATATCCAAATCTTATTTCTCACAGTTCTGTATTTTGTTTTCAACTTAACCTCACAACAGAAAACGACAAAAATGTGAACTGAATACATAGGCCTGATCAAAGATTTTTTGATTTTGTTTTGAAAAAATACCTGGGCCCGGTTTCATGAAGAACTCTTCACTTAACTACCGCGGCAACCAGTGCTGTAGGCATTACATTGTCATGGTAGTTGCAAGCTCATAACGTTAAGAAAACTTCCTGAAACTGGACCCTGAGCAGCACTTTAATGCGCATAATTCCCAAGAGAATAAAGCACATCACTGGGTCTTGATAGATACATCCATGAGGCAAATATTAAAATTAAAACTCTTCAAAACTGTGTGACAGTTCGTGCACCAACATTTGTTTAAGAACATTTGTTTAAGATCACTTGTCTTGACCAATAAGGAGTGCATATCTCTACATCACATAGAAAAGTTTGTTAGTAACTTGCTAGAGGTCAGTAATTTATCCCGGGTACTCCAGTTTGCTTTTTTTACCCAAAAAACTGACCACCATTATATAAGTCAAAAAAAAATTTGTGTATGACATTCACCAACAATCAGATAAATAAATAAATAAATTAAGCAAACTGACAGTAAGAGGTATGGCTGACCATTTCTCTACACCATATACAGGACAATCGTCCTGTTAACATCATGAATGAGGTGGATTTGAGCAGACTGGAAACAAAATGAGTCAGCCAGAGAAGGACAAACATTTTTTTTTTTGATATTTACAGGATTGTTCTTAGAATTTCAAACTTTTATTTAAGTGGGGTCCTTCTTCAAATACAGTATCCTTGTAAAAAAAAACAGTACATCACAAAAAATGGTAGGGAAAATCTGAAGCAATCCTTTTTCACAAGTTTCAGCTCTGGTGATATAAATTTTTGCGGTAATGAAAAAGTAACAGTTCATGAAGAAGCAGATGGGCAGACTGACAAGAGTATTCTATGATATGAACAAATCTCATTTGTATATAATGTCTTAACCCTGTGGGGGTTAAATGTCTTGATCACGTGTGAGTAGCTGACCAAGTGCCCCTGACTTCTGGCTAACCACTCACTACAGGTAAACCCCTAAGTAATGGACCAATACAGCTATGTAAAATTAATCTGTGTCTGGCCTGTAATTAACACCAGCAAAACAAAACTTAAGCTACTGGATTAACTCATCCATTTTTCACAGAATGTCACGAAACTTGTCAGTTAACAGGTAACCCAGCACGAAGGACAGCTGGCAAATTCATTCATGTTTAATCTCAACTTCCCACAGACACCTCCCTCAAAGACTGGTATGCTCATGTGTGCGAAGTCACATCAGCTGCTTTCATCTGAATTCCTTCAATTATGAGTTACAGTGTACATAGTCCAAATAGACCCACTTTTAAAAATTGATTGTAACAACCCTTCCTCTTTCCCCATCTTCTCTCCCCACCCCCATCCGAACCCCATCTCCACCTTCTCTCCCAATTCCCCCCTCCCCACCTTCTCTCCCCACCCCCACCCCAAACCCCATCTCCACCTTCTCTCCCAATTCCCTCCTCCCCCTCACCACCTTCTCTCCCCACCCCCACCCCCACCCCAAACCCCTTCTCCACCTTCTCTCCCAATTCCCCCCTCCCCCTCACCACCTTCTCTCCCCACCCTCACCCTGAACCCCTTCCCCACCTTCTCTCCCAATTCCCCCCTCCCTCTCACCACCTTCTGTCCCCACCCCCACCCTGAACCCCTTCACCTTCTCTCCCAATTCCCCCTCCCCCTCCCCACCTTCTCTCCCCACCCTGCAACTTGGGACTTAATTATAATGCATGGCAATGGCAGAAGTACCTAAATGTAAGCTCTGTTCATTTCCCCCACTATATAACACTATAAAGATAAACAAATTTGACCAACTAAAAGTTGCCGTTAACTTTTAGATGCCAAAATAAAAGCGTGCCCACAGATGGACAGACATTTTTGAAAACGCAACATAATTAAAATTTGCATGTCACAAGATTAACCTATAGCCATTAATAAATAGAAGATGGTGTAAGAAAGAAAATTTATTTTTACAACAACTCAACTGTTTTTTGTGTTTTGGTTTGTTTTGTTTTTTAGAGGGGGGGGGGTATCTAAAAGTTGGAGCACATATGCACTGGTCAATAATGTCCCAGATGACCATGAGTGACCACTAAGTGAATACTGTCAATGAAGCTGTTTGAAGAATCCTGGTGACAGTTGTCATATGACCTCGGTCAGGTGGTCAATTCCCTTGTCAGACTGACCTAATGCAGTCTGAAATACAATGCTACATATTTTTAAATGTAACAAGACAAGAAATTACAAGAAATGCACTGAACACAATGCAATAGTAGCAGCTTACAAACCATATTTGTGCCATGCAGTGGGGAAGAAATTATTATGAGGTACAGCATATTATTTTTAATGGGCTTTTTTAGTCAGTCATTTTTATAAGAGATAAAGTTTTATCATGTCAATCAGTGTACAAGCGGGACTAACAACTGATGTTGATGTGACCTGCTTGGCTGTTACCTCTGCAGATCAAAGTGTGTGACCAGCTGTTAATTAGCCAGGTGTGTCATGTCCTAGCCTACCTTGACTCCCATCCTCCATCCTCAGCCTCACCTATGATTAGCAGACGGCCAGTGAAAACACTCACTTAATGCTTTAAACTGCCTTGGGCAAACTACGTATAAACATGTCAAATTCAATAGGCCACTAAAAAAACTAAGTGAAGCTTGAAGGCAATGATACTTCATAGACAGTCGACTGATCACAGCGGAAATTTGATTGAGTGCATTCAGTGAGTAGAAGCCATCAATGCTATAGCTTGGATATGAATCAGAAAACTACAACACAAAATATGCATGAACTCCAAATTGAACTTGGCCCACAGTCAAAAATCTCAAATATTTCAAATTGTTATTAAACCATTGCATGACCTCTAACTTTAACTATAAACATCAGTTGGCATGATGAACTGTAGATGTACTCATAAAATGTTAGCATTGTGCAGAATTAGCTGTATTGCAAGGGACTGGAATTAGCTGTATCGGAGATTCCAGCTCAGTGCCTATATACAGCTTCGAGTGTTAACAGGTATCAATGCATCACCAAACATTGGACAGATATACTTAAAGCCCTTGACTTAATACATCTAACTTAACTTTACTGATCAAAAGAGAGGGCGCATATTTTTTTTTATTAATTCATTATAAGTGTTGTTTAATGCCATAATCAACCACTTAAACAACATGCAGTGTTGGCCAATTTCATGGATGAAAGAAACCAGTTCCAGGAGTAAACCATAGGCCCTTGGCAAGTTACTGACAAACTTTTCCACGTGCAGGTATAAATGAATGATTATGGCTTAATGCCACACCCACAAGATACATGCATATGTATATATATATATATATATATATATATATATATATATATATATATATATATATATATATATAAATCCACATGAGCATTGCTGATTGCTTTTTTGTCATCAAGACTCTGCAAACACTCAGAGCAGCCGGAACTGAACCATCACCTTGTGTGTCACAGGATAACGGAGGATTGGTTAAAACACAGAAGTGATGTTACAACATCGTGGCGATGTCGCTTTGTGACATGATGTCATTATGGCGGGGTGAGGCAAACCAATCGCATTTGAACAGGAGCGAGTATTTATAAAAATCAGAATTATCCACAAAACGCGACTTGAATTTCCTGACTTTCAGAAAATAAAAGCCATGGATTATGGCAAATACCTGTATATACCTGCCCATGTAACACTGAACTGTTTCGCCCAAGGACGTCATGACAACTCACCATGATGTTGTAACAATAAAATTCTAAAGCTCCGAATTGAAAGACAATTAAGCATCCTCTCAGGCATGACCGGCTCCCTATGATGTTTATTGTGATCTGTTTAAATTTATAATTGCTTAAACTTGAATGTGGATTGAGGAGTATTATTTGTTGCAAGGAGTTATGATGGATATTTTCATATTTACATGCTTAAGAAAAAAATAAATCTGGGCATATAGGCGTTTAATAAATGGGTATATGACTAACCATATCCCTCCGACCTGAATGATAGACACTTATATAAAGCGAAATTCTCAGCATTCCTTACTCATTATTTCAAAATATTTTGATACGCAATAAAGTTTTCCCATAGACAGAATCACTAGGATTGACGCCTGTCAGCCATGCATGGTTGATGGATCTTGTTTATATACCTATAACCGTTAAGTGGAGATGACATCTACCATGACAATCCAACACTGGTTCAGGCCATCTGTAAAAATAGGTTTGTTTCAAGTTACACTATACCTACCTACCATAACAGGCCCAAACTGAATGTTTTTATCCAGCTTTTCTCCACCAAAATCTCTTTACTTCTCCTTTCCAGCTCAATTCATTTATAAGTGAAAAATATTATTGAAAAAGTCAAAAATAAAACAGAAAATTATCCCAACTATTCTAATCTAATTACGCAGACAGGATCAGGATACATGTTGTGAAACAAACAATTTTTTTTAAGGTCAACTTAATAAGAATAAAAACATGCACACTTACAAGTATTGGCTTCTAAAGGCTGAAGAGTGGTACATCATTGAATCTGCACATCATATGAATCTGCATCTAACTCCCCAACATGGCCTTATTCCATGTACATCAATGTACCTATTACTGTTTTACACTAATAATGACACAGCCTCATGAATACTTCGTGCATACAATTAAGATCTGAATATTTAGGTATCAAATAATATAAAGTTAAATAAAAGCTTGTCCTTGTATGTAGGGCAATGTAACATCATGATAAACATGAAAGGAAGTCTTAATTACCCCGAGATATTAAGCTGAAATTGCGATCAAAAACTTGTAAACAGGTTTAAAAATACATTATGTAATTTCTGCAAATCAAATGAAGCACTTCATAAAAACCTTCAGACTTGAATCAACATCATATGCAATTTTTCTGTCATAAGATGACGAGGAGCCATTAGGTGTGTGCACATATACTGTGTCTTCTTCTGACTGGGCAAGAAGTATTGTGCTGAAGACACCAGACATGACACCCAGTCACATTATACTGACACCGGGCCAACCAGCCCTGTTTCCTTGCTCTGTTTCAGTGTTGAGCGCAAAACGGGGCAGCAACAACCACCAAGTAACAAGTTTCGAGCAGATGCTCTAAATTAATGTCATCGTGGACCCTTCAAATGTCCACCAAACGCCTTAAGTGTTGTTTACAGACCAAGGGAGATAACTAAGCCTGCTCAGTTACCTGTAAATGATTCCCATGGAGAGCTCTCACAAGCCATAAACAGATCTATTTTTTTGCCCTTGCCTGAACACCTGTGAAAACAGACCTACATACGCATGTAAATTATCAAATATCTACTTACCAAATTTGTCAGCATCAACAAGATTTAAGGTAGCTGAAAAAGAAAGAAAACAATGTCATTATTACAATGGGTATATAGTTGGATGTGAATTTGTTGATATTCCTGAGTGTTAAACTCAATTGTTCAAGAAACATTGCAGTGATAAGTCTATATACCTACCGGCCTGACACACAAAAGCATGTTTTAATTCCATGAACTTGTGACAAGGGAATTTTATATGATCAATATCAATGTTTACTCTTACTACATGTACAACACATAATTGCTTCTTTTAAACGCAAGTTAAAAACTTAACTTCTCTCCAGCTCCAGAATGTCAGAACAAAATGCAACAATAGGCCTGTTTTTTTTTTCTGTATTTTTTTACTCATAAAAATAACTTTACTGACTTAGTTAAATGATTAATAAAGCATATAAAAAAAAAAAACATCAGAATATAAAGGCAACCCATATAAATCTTCAGAAATTAAACCTTTTCTAAGATGACTCCTTATTATTAAAAATGATAAGCTCATAAAATAAGGAAAATGTATAGTTTATGTTTCTAATTTGTGTGACCTTGATACAAATGTTTACACAAAGAAAACCGGATCACTCAGACCAATCTGTGAATTATTCTGAAAATCATTCTGTCAGCAACAGCTAACTTAACCTTGGAAGGGACTACATGTAATCAGCTACATGTGGCTTAAAATAGACATATCACTACGTGAATTGTTGCTGGCTTTAATCTGAGATTATTTCCATATTGAATAACATCTGCCATCTGTTAATAGAGATACTTACATAGAGCAATATTTGCCTGCATGAGATACTTATATTGAATAACATCTGCAGTTAGAGATACTCATATAGAGCAATATTTGCCTGCTTGAGATACTTATATTGAACAATGTCTGCAGTTAGAGATACTCATATAGAGCAATATTTGCCTGCTTGAGATACTTATATTGAACAATACCTGCAGTTAGAGATACTTATATAGAGCAATATTTGCCTGCTTGAGATACATATTTTGAATAACCTCTGCAATTAGAGATACTTATATACAGTAATATTTGCCTGCTTGAGATATGTATATTGAATAGCATCCACAGTTAGAGATACTTATCTAGAGCAATATTTGCCTGCTTGAGATACTTATGTTGAATAACATCTGCAGTTAGAGATACTCATATAGAGCAATATTTGCCTGCTTGAGACACTAATATTGAATAACATCCGCAGTTAGAGATACTTATAAAGAGCAATATTTGCCTAATTGAGATACTTATATACAGCAATATTTGCCTGCTTGAGATACTTATATTGAACAATGTCTGCAGTTAGAGATACTCATATAGAGCAATATTTGCCTGCTTGAGACACTGACATTGAACAATGTCTGCAGTTAGAGATACTTATATAGAGCTATATTTGCATGCTTGAGACACTTATATAGAGCAACATCTGCCTGTTAGAGATACTTACATAGAACAATATCTTCCTGTTAGAGACAATAGCTTATATAGTACAATGTCTGCCTATTACAGATACTGCTCATATAGTACAATATCTGTCTGTTAGAGATACAAGCATATAAAGGACAATATCTGTCTGTTAGAAATACAAGCTTATATACAACAATATCAGTCTGCTAGAGACACTAGTTTATACAGGACAATTTCTGTCTGCTAGAGATACAAGCATATATAGTATATAGTATAATATCTGCCCCTTACAGATATTAGCTGATATAGTACAATATCTGTCTGTTAGAGATAAAAGCTTACATAGTACAATATCTGTCTATTACAGATACTAGCTTATATATTACACTATCTGCCTGTTAGAGATACAAGCTCATACAGTGCAATGTCTGCCTATTACAGATACCGCTCATATAGTACAATATCTGTCTGTTAGAGATACAAGCATATAAAGGACAATATCTGTCTGTTAAAGATGCAAGCTTATAAAGTACAATATCTGTCTGTTAGAGATACAAGCTTATATAGTACAATACCTGTCTGTTAGAGATACAAACTTATATAGAATAATATCTGTCTGTTAGAGACACTAGCTTATATAATACAATATCTTGATGTCAGCGATACAAGCTTATGTAGTACAATATCTGCTTGTTAGAGATACTAGCTTATTTACAACAATATCTGCTTGTTATTTATTTATTTATTTATTTATTTGATTGGTGTTTTACGCCGTACTCAAGAATATTTCAATGATACAACAGTGGCCAGCATTATGGTGGGAGGAAACCAGGCAGTGCCCAGGGTAAACCCACGACCATCAGCAAGTTGCTGGAAGATCTTCCCACATACGGCTGGAGAGGAAGTCAGCATAAGCAGGACTTTAAAACTCACAGCGACTGCCTGTTAGAGATACTTGCTTATGTAGAACAATATCTGCAAAAAGTCTTTAAATGGTTAGTAAACACCATCTAGTGGAAAACTAGACCAACCAGGAAATTTGATCAATCCCCATGGATGATTGTTATAGGAAGAAATAAAGGCATAGAGGAACAGTGAAGGGCTGTGACTTCACACAGATATGGTTAAATCGAAAAAATACCACATGAATATTCCAAACAGTGGTGAGAATGTTCACCAAAATGCTTGATATTATTCAAAGGCCTTGATCAAGCATTCAACAAGATGCTAAATGCATGAACTATTACAGCTGTGAAGAGTTAACTGCCAAAAAGTGATGCAAGAAGATGGTGTGCTTCAAAGGGTAATGAAGCCACTGACTCAACAACCTTGAAAAATAAGTCAAGGTCAATGAAAAACAATAAACTTGACCCCAATAATATAAAAAATAATATAGGCCTAATAATAAAATAATTATAATATTAAAATAATACAATAAAATGTATACATGTAGCATACATGTGGCAAACCTGGCTACAAGTATTCAAGAGATTTAAGTGTTTACGAAGTAATGCAAAATGGCCTTGTAATGGGGCAAAGACAATGAAAAACAAAACAGGGTTGTTCTACAGGATATCACTGCACAGCTGGTACAAGTTTGATGAAAATTGCTCAAAGAGTTCAAGAAGTAACAAAAATATTACCTTTATGACCCAAATGACCTTTAAATAATTGGTCAAAATCACCAAAAATGAATGAGGTTCTTTATTTATTTATTTGATTGGTGGTTAACACCGTACTCAAGAACATTTCACTTATACGACGACAGCCAGCATTATGGTGGGTGGAAACCGGGCACAGCCCGGGGGAAGCCCACGACGATCCGCAGGTTGCTGGCAGACCTTCCCACGTAAGGCCGGAGAGGAAGCCAGCATGAGCTGGACTTGAACTCACAGCGACCACATTGGTGAGAGACTCTTGGGTCAATATGCTGCGCTAGCACGCTAACCAACTGAGCCACAGAGGCCCCTTTGAATGAGGCTCTTCCCGATGTGTAAGTTTACATATTATTTATGTTTGGTTGTCCTGACTAGTGTTCAAGAGACATACAAGGATATGGACATATGGATGGACAGACAGATGGATGGACAGATAGATGGGCGAGAGACAGATGGACAAACAGAGGGACAGGCAAATACCAAACACATTGACAATACTCAACAAGGGCAATTTTGGTGTAGGGCAAAAAATCACCTTAATCGTTAACCAAATACATAAAAATGCACTGACAAGATTTTTTAAATAGGGTACTATAAAACAATCTGTTAAAGGCCATAGCTCAGCCAAAACTGAATCACTGCTAACAAAGTGCCACGTGCAAATTGCCATGTAATGGCAATGATGTTTGCCGAAAACACTTGAAGGCCACAAGTGGTGTGGACAAGAAATGATCATGCACAAGCTAAGAAGCTAACCTAAGTATCACCACTTAGAACAATTAAAACAACTGAAAGCTAATTAGTGAATTTATTTTAGGATAATACAAATCATTTTACAACATTTTATTTGTTTATTTAAATGCCTAACAGTTGTAACCCAGACAATTTTAGCATTGATATTTAATGCACGAACATGTGTTTGAGGATGTAGAATTTTTTTAGAATTTTAGAGTAGACAATTTTTGTAAGTTGAGTTTTCTCAAAGGGATCAGTTACAGAGTTTCACATCGTGGAAAGAGCACTGCCACACGCTGGTACATAGGTGAACAGCCAACTGTCTGGGGAAATCCGTACGTGTGTCGGACAACAGTTAACATGGCCATTCATCCTGTCCAGCAGGATTATTCTATTGCCTTTTATGATAAGACAAGAAGTCAGAAAAGTTGCACCTTTTCCAGATTCCTCACAAGTCAGTTGATGGATTCTTCACCTTTAGATTAGCTCCTACTCTGTAAAATCACAAAGATTTGGCTGAACAAACTCTCTGTTTGTCTCCATATTGATTTCAGTTAAACCCCGAGGTCCACACAGCCTCTCCCAGACTAGCGTTTGTTTTGAAGATAGTTTGAGCAAAGATGCCACCGAGAGTGCAGCGCTGAATGATGGGAGAATTTGCACGTGAGGATGCCGCAATGGCAATTATGCAACGTAGCCCATGCTTCACCATCAATCTCAAATCACAAAGAAAAAAATCCCCAAAATCCAGCCTGTTTTTTTCAAATGTGAGAAAATGTTCCCGCAGAACTCTTACTGAAGATGTACATGTGGAGATAATGAAGACGGGCAAAAAAGTTAGTTACTATACTGTCTGATCTTATTCTGCTCTTTACTATTTTGTAAAAAAAAATTTAATGCTGAGTATCTTCTAGAAGAAGCTTTACTAGCTATTCCGAATATAAAGGGAACTACACAGTTACACAAAAATGCCATCAGTGTATGAAAATGTCAAATTGGCCATTAAAGTTTATTTACTTATGAATTTGATAGCACACATATAGCTTAATGTCACATTCAAGAGTGTTTCACTTATGCAACGGCAGTCAATTTTAAGGATAGAGTAAACTGGATATAGCCTGAAATAAATCATAGTCATATGAGCGCTGTCAACTATTTATAGTCACAAAGGGCTCGGACATGAGCATTAAATATTGAGTGTAGGGGAATTCAGAAATTCCCTGTCTAAAGATGGGATTGAACCCAGACTCCTTACCCACTGAAAAAAAAAAATACGTTAACAACTCTGCCACTGCCCGCTCCCCAGTAAATTTTAAGCGCCAAATAAGGACAAAAATTCCTTGGCAATACATTGCCATATGCATTCTAAAGATCAACATGTCAACAATTGCTCTCAAACATGAATACACCAATGACTCTTTAAACAACAAGTCGTTAATTATCATTCATGATTTAGCCGGGAGTTTGGCATCACTGCATCCTTTCATCTGAAACCACTGCAAAAATTCATGTAATGCCACAAAACACGCTTTGTATGGCAATACCACATGTACTGTAGGAAAAGCTTTGATTTTAAACAATGATTTTATTCTAAATTAGTCTGACAAATACTTTTGTATTTAATTTCCTCACAAGTGTTATGAGAATTCCATAAGAGTTGTCTTGTATATTGTATTCATATTTCAAATCTTTTATATTGTCACAAAATTTTTACATTACATTTATACTTAAAATCTTTCATATTGTCAGAAAACTGTAGCCTCAGAAGATGAAATCTTTCCCCACTGAAGCACAGTTATAATCCTTTGATGACTCATTCAAACCATTTGATGCACTGCAGACTAAAACACTTACACCATTTGTCTGTATACCCTGTTGTTAAGCTCTCAGATTCCATCCTTATTTCATTGGCAAGTCAAAAATCCATCCATATGTTGATATCTTCACAGAAATAATCCACAGAATGCAACCAAAACTTAGATTATCCCAAACATTTACCTTAACATTGATTGTTCTATACACAAGATGATACATTGTGAATGTTGTAATTTAACGTAATTCAACACAGAGCATCAATGATGGAACTACGCCCTGGTGCAATTGTGCTTCACAAGTAAACCTGAGCTCAATACGTGGGGTATTTTTTGACATAACACCATTAAACAATGCTGATTCCAATACACATGAGACTATGTCATAAATTTTGTAATTTATGGCAATTAATCCCCTTTGTAATTGTGCTTTACATGTATGCAAAACCTCTGCTCCATACATGCAGTACTTCGTAAGGTACCACCGCTAGCATTTACCTAAACATTGCCTTAACTCTGAGCTGGATGCTGATGCCAACACTCAGGGCATGACAACAGCTACGACTGTACTTTGTACAGGCCAGCTAAAAGTACATGTTTGCACATCTTCAAATGGTTTCCACATCACTTACCCAATTTCAGTTTTTATAGATACACGGGCTAACTGATGGAAAGTTCATCTCAATACCCGTGGGATGAAAAATATTACCAGTCAGTTGTATACAGGCTGATGAACAAAACGTAACACAGTCCTCAAGAATTTCCTGAACTTGAACACAGTCCTCAAGATATATCCCTAATCTTAAACACAGTTCTGAAGATATATCCTCACCCAGAACACAGTCCTCAACATATATCCCTGACCTTAACAGTCCTCAACATATATCCCTGACCTTAACAAAGTCCTCAACATATATCCCTGACCTTAACACAGTCCTCAACATATATCTGTGACCTTAACACAGTCCTCAACATATACCCCTCACCCAGAACATAGTCCTCAATATACATCCCCAACCTTAACAGTCCTCAACATATATCCCTGACCTTAACAAAGTCCTCAACATATATCCCTGACCTTAACAAAGTCCTCAGCATATATCCCTGACCTTAACACAGTCCTCAACATATATCTGTGACCTTAACACAGTCCTCAACATATATCCCTGACCTTAACAAAGTCCTCAACATATATCCCTGACCTTAACAAAGTCCTCAGCATATATCCCTGACCTTAACACAGTCCTCAACATATATCTGTGACCTTAACACAGTCCTCAACATATATCCCTGACCCAGAAGATAGTCGATCCTCCCGATTTTTCCCTGATCTTGATCATATTTCTCAATGTATACCCCTGATCTTGAATGCAGTCATCTATATATATATATATATATGACCTTGAACCAAATCCTCACAGGTACCATTTTATGTAAAATTTCTACCACTTGTGCCCTAGAAGAATTTAGCACATTTTCCCATTGTAGCAACACTTTTTAACAATGACAACCACTGTCTGCCAAGTGAAGTTCCATAACTGGTTTGGCAGCAAGTTTAGCAGAAGTAGTTTTTGAGGTACCAATCTTAACTTACCCAATACCTAAATTTTATAACTTATGGAAATTAAACTGCAAACAGAACCTCAAGAATGGGGATTTATTTGTATGTGAAACATGAACTCAATACAAGCAGCTCTTTTTGAGATACAGCCCTAACATTTTACCTTACAAGATAAGACTTGAATTTTGTAATTTGTTGTCAATAATATATGACTTACAATATAGATTTGTACGTAGATTATGTATCAAAGCTTCCAAAAGTAGTTTTTTTTGGATACCACCAGTAACATTTACCTTTAATATAAACATGCATTCTAATACATAAAGACAAAAGTTTTTTTCATTTTTTAGTCATATTTTATATTTTTTTATCAACCCTCTATTTTATGCATAATTTCCATCAGTGGTTTGAAATATTTAAAAACGATCTCATCGATGAACATACAGGGAACATGTGACAAGCTTAGAGCACCCAATTTGGACTGCTCATCTACCCCTTCCCCGTTCCCCACAACAAAATTGTTTTGACAGCTATCACCCTTGATGTCACCAGGCATGCAACTGAATTTCCAGACTGAACACTGGGACCTTAATAAAACTGTAGTTTAAAGCCACTTTTATGTCCCAAGAAGAAAGCTAGGATTTTTCTACTTTTATTCGTTAGGCTACATCTTACTCAGTATTAAGAAATATAAGCCAGGCATTTTATGTCTTCTACAAGGTATAATAACTCTCCTTTATTTAACATTACCTCTCCACTGTCCTTTGTACATGTTAGCTAAATTAAGATTAAAAAAAAACTGTTGCAAAACTCAATCAGTAGGTCCAAGCATATCTGGAGACGTGCTCTGCTTGATCAATATCCCCAAATCACATGACTACTCAAGAAAATAATCCATTTGACAGTTTTCAACCAAACTTCTTTGTGTATCTCGTGTCTTTAAAATTGCTAAAGTTTCAGCTAAATCCACTTTAGTTAGAGGTTTTAGAGAAGACGCTTGACTCTTTTTACTTAATCCGACTTTTTAAATAACTTTATGACTGGAAACTTTAGTGATTGACAAGTTACTACCAAAAAATTTGGTGGAGGTGAAAAAGAAAGCAAACAGAGAAATTGTAAAGGTTAACAAATGTACCAGGATCTGAAATTACAGAATCATACACTCGTTTTTTTTTTGGCTTTGAACAAAAAATCACATCCTTAATAAGTAATAAATAATAAAATAAATTACGTGATTATTTGATTGCGATATTACACGAATGTTTTACTCAAGAATATTGCACTTTTATATTCATATATTTAAGTGTTAATGGCAACCACAGTAAATAATAAAATCGCCTTCTTTCCAAGTTTCTAAAACCATAAAAATTGATAAAAATTGATAAATCATAGAAATAGTTAAAACTTTGAAATCAACATGTTACTTACCTTAATTATGATGACTTGAGGATGATGAGGATGTCTTGAAATGTTTGAGGACTCATCATGGATCTGCAGAAACAATTACACACAAGGTTTTATTTATTTTTATTTGATGGGTCTTTTATGCTGTACACAAGAATATTTATTTATTTATCTGATTGGTGTTTTACGCCGTAGTGAAGAATATTTCACTCATACGACGGTGCCCAGCATCATGGTGGTAAGAAATTGAGCAGAACCCAGGGTATTTAACCCACAACTTCCCGCAGGTTGCAGGCAGACATTCCAACGTGCGACCAGAGAGGAAGCCAGCATGAACTGGACTTGAATTCACAGCGACTGCATTGATGAATCAATTACCAAATAAAGCTAATTAGTGGGCGCACAAGCCTTTTTGCTCTGATTTTGATCCATTTTTGTATTTTACCATGTTTACTTTGCTTGTTTTGCCAGGCTAAGTTTTTCATCAATCCATCATCTATTATATTTCAACAAAGATTGTTTCCTACATAAAAAAAAGGACTGCCTGTGTGTGGCAAATGTTGTTTGTTTCCCTGTTGAATGTTCATATCTGTGCAGAGGTTCTGTCAAAGCTGGTAATCCATGCAGGAAGACAAGAGGAGCATAGAACAGAGCACCAGGTCAGACTCTAACAAAGGCTACACTCTGACACAGCCAGTCTGCATGGGGTGATACGTATTAAAATCACATGGTTATGACATATTTAAAATTCCTCAGGCCAAGGCCAGCAAGACTTTGTTTCACAGACACCCAGCCATTTTTTCTCTTTTCTATTTATTTGTTTAAAAAGAAAGAACGACCAAGGCAAAAAAAAAACTCCCTATCTCCCTATAAAAAGGAAGAAATGCCGAGTTAAAAACTATCACACAAGTTGACAATCTAAACAAAACACTTACTGGCTGATTTATCTTTAAAGGACCAGCGTAAAACAGAGACAGAGATAAATCAAAAGACAGCTGGTGCATGGACAGACAGAGAGGAGCAATTCTGAGAGTGTGTAACAGAAATTAACAGGCAGTCACATCACGTTTCAGTAACAACATTGAGAAATTAAATTATATCAACATGAAAAAGAAAAAGTAGTTGACTGTCAAATTTGTGTTGGCTGTCAGCGGATTAGGACAACAAACTGGCATGAGACACTCAACACGCAAATTACACAACTGATCATATAAATCATGCTGGATTTTTAAATCTATGTTGATCGCAATGTCGGTTGTTTCACGGTGTGGTCGCCTGTAGTTTGGCCGAGTATGAATCTGTGATTTGACGGTAAGCACATGGCGTTAGCACCTTGGCTCTTCACGTTTGGTGGTTGTAAAGTGAGATGAGATGAAGAAGAGTTGGAGTGAACAGGTGTTTATACACACACGGCTAGTTCGTCCAGCCAGCCTCATCTTTTAGAAGAACTACGGGTGTATAACTCTGACATAACACAGATTACAACCCATACATGTATCACATCCTACCTTTGTCAATGGGGTGAGGGTTTACAGGTAGAAGTTGACACCTGTGACATACTGTACCTGGCAAAATTGACATGGACCAATAAGCAGGAATCCTGGGGAGCACAGACAGTAGACATTATCCATTTATCAGAATGGGCCAGGCAGGGAAGAAGGGCTAAATGTTACAGCTTCAGTATGGTTGTGCTAATGTCGTGTCTTGGGAAAGGTATACAGAGCCGATCCAATGTCTATTTGTTCTGGGGTCCATTTATGGCAGAGTTATTGATCAGAATGGAGGAAGTCTTGACTCAGAGCTACACAATACCTTTTTTCTCCCTTCACTAAACTGATTACATAACATTTCTCTTCTGTAATAAAGAATATTTGGTGCTGCAGTGTTCACCTGTGACGCAGTTTATAATATTACATCATTTGAACCTTTTGTATAGCAGCTACAGATGGTCAACACTGACAAAAATTGAAAGTTTCACATTAGACAAACAAAGCGTTGCAAAAAGGAAGCCGATTTGTGTTTTTGTCTAACTGGTTAAGAGATGTTTTGAACAAACAAACAGGAAAAACAAAAGGCAAATAATCTGTATCTTGTGAGATCGACATAATATATGGCAAGACAAAAAAAACCCCACTGAATTAGTTTTAAAAACTTGAATCCAGGTACTTTTTTGGTTTAAGTTGTCTTCGGACTAATACAAAAGATCAAAGACAGAGAATGGGGTGGGGAAATAACAAGATACAGTGGGCAGGTGATGACCAGCAGGCTGACCAGATATGGTCGGCTGACCCCAGACTAAACAGCCACTGAGATAGAGGTCAACTTTCTGCCAATAGGCAGAGCTGTTATTTGAGGAAGGCAATAGGTTTGCTTGTTTTACTAATGACTTCAGTCCACACTCAACCTTCACCTTTATGAATACACAAGTCAAGCTGCTCTCTTTTCTATCTGTCTACAGCACAATCTTAACACATGTCTGCCTCGAGACTCGCTTTTAATCACAGCCCTTGCTTCTTTCACTAATCTCTGGCTGACGTCCCCCTATCGGGCAGATTTTGTTCACAGGTATGCCCCTGTTCCACTTAGAACCCAATTTATGTCCGCAAACATTCCGTGCCAGTAAATCGATTGCTGTTCACGTCTGTCTACCCATCTTCACCAAATTGAAAAATATCAAGATATTGACTGCTGAACTGGAATATGTTTATTCTTAACATACATGTATTTTCACAGCCAAATCACAAAAATTATCTTTATTTTAATCGAAAAAGGCTTTAATTAACTGATACTCTTGTCAGGAACTAATAATGTCAATAAACACAAAACAAATGTGTTTGACTTGAGAAAAAAAAAAATGACAACCATGTGTGACAAAATCTTCGCGTCCTTTAATTCCTTGCCAGATTGATACCAAAATTACAATAAGCATCAAATTCTTCGCAACAGTTCAGAAAGTCCAGCTATGAGGTGACAAGGAGAAGTTGGCAGAGAAAATGGCAAACCTACCTGTGGGGTTTCAATATTCCCAAGGGTCAAATGTCTGTGGGTGATCCATACAATAGTAAGTGTAGTGGCAGCTGTCAATGATAACTAGTCTCCATCACACAGGTAATGTTCTCCTAGGAAGTACACACTGGTCTGGATATCTCAACGACAGAATGGTAAAAATTTGATTGGCATTTGTTCAGAGTTTGGTTGAGAAAGAAGCGGCCGTATTGCGTAACAATGTGAGAGAGTAGTGGCAGAGAAGAGGGCTGTCAGTGTGAACTTTGATTCAGCCCCATCGGTATGAGGGCCTTGTTTAATCATTCTCCCTGGCTAGCACATGGGAGCCAGTGTGAATACAAACTTCTCCCAGCTTGAAACAAAAGCCTCCTTGTTTTGTCTGCCGAGACCCAAAAGCGAAACACTCTCTTGAAGTTCAACTGTTCGCTTTCTCACCGGGGGAGAGCAAACAAGTTTGGTTTGACAAAAATGTCTAATAAAACATGAGAAACTGGGGGGCAGTGTGGAGAACAGCCAGTTTCCCATGTATTAAAACCTTCGACCTGGCCTTTTTTGATCAGTACGCTAAAATGATGGGATCTCAGGGTAGAACAAGTCGGCAACTGTTGCAGAGAAGACTGCCACATCAAACAGATGTGGTTCTATGAATCAGACAACAATGCCTGCAGTGTCTTAAGCCTCCAATAAGGTAAAGCTTTTATTAATTATTAGTCAGCCATTTCAGTTAATCCAAATTGCATTTTTTTAAATTTAAATAAATGAAGGTTAAATTTAATATTCTGTTAGCTGTAACAGTTTCTGTTGTAGTTAACACAGCAATTAATCTGAAATCTTGCATATGAAATGAATTAATTTAATTTTTTTATGTGAATGGTTAAAAGGAAAACACAATGGGAAAAATTCATTGCATTACTCCTTGAAGTATGTGTAAAAAAAAAAAAAGCAAAAAGGCATGACAGTTTTAATGATGGTAAGTGTATGCATAATTGTCCAAGAGATCAATCACTTTTTTTCAGGTTCAGATCAAGACTTGAATTGATTTATTGTATGTTCAATCTTTTCACAATTAAGACTGGCTATACTTTTCATTTTTTTTTGAGCTGTCTATAATTACGTCATGAAATATTCATAACTTCAAATAAACTGCAGCTTTGCCTAAAGTCTAATAATGGATTCTGATAAGAAGGTTTTGGCCATGATGAAACAGTTGGAGGCCACACTGGTACATTGTCTCTATGCTCGTGCAGTATCTAGCAGATATTCCCTATTCTAGCTGGAAATGTATTATCAAGGATTCTATGGTTTGTTACAAAGAATTTAGGGAAAGTTACCTAAACATAAAGATGTTCTATGACTTCATATGAGCATTACGTACAAGAATTTTTAAAAAAATGCATTCCTGTCAAAAATAAAATTACTTCATATGATCATTATGTGCAAGAATTTTGCAAAAAAATGCATTCTTGTCGAAAATAAAATTACTTCACATGATCATTATGTGCAAGAATTTTGCAAAAAAATGCATTCTTGTCAAAATTAAAATTACTTCACATGATCATTATGTGCAAGAATTTTAAAAAAATGCATTCTTGTCAAAATTAAAATTACTTCACCTGATCATTATGTGCAAGAATTTTAAAAAAATGCATTCTTGTCAAAAATAAAATTACTTCATATGATCATTATGTGGAAGAATTAAAGAAAATGCATTCTTGTCAAAAATAAAATTACTTTGAGGAATTAGAGGTCTTGTTTAGTGGGCTAAAACTGTGAGGTGCATGTACCTACAAGTATGCGCTGTTAGAAGCTCACTAATAAATTGGTAACATAAGATTCTCCATTTAAATCATTTTTCATGAATAGGACAAGGCCCTGAATAGGTATGTTAAGAAGTTAAAATTGACAACATAATTCTGTCCGTACATACATATATCTGAATATGTGAACACCTACTGCACTTTGGCTTCTCACCAATATTTATTGACGTAAAGAAAAAAGGAAAAATTATGTGCACTTTTCAGCTCCAACTAATAAGGAATTTTTTTCTTTTATTTGATCAGATTTGTTTTGCCAAAACATCACAGTGCAAACTGGACAAGAGATCTGAGTGCCAGGCCTTGAAGATCCTAGAGCTGTACTGATGTCAATGCCGAGAGTTCGCGTCCCATCCCCCAATGTTACATCTACGTGGAAGCAGTTAATTGTCCATGTACACAGAACAAATTCTACACAGCTCTGTGAAACACAGACGAGCATGTAAACTTTATGCGAAGTCAACATTAAGGCGCCCAGTTTACAATGACAGTTACATTGTTCTTCAACCTACACACACTGAAATAGCATGGAAACAAGTTTACCCATTGAGGTGGAAACTGGTGATTGGGGCACCCCACAGCCCTAGGGATATGGGGAGGGGACTGGAGATGTTGGGGCACTTCCCAGCACTGAGAATTCAGTAGGCATCTCACAGTTAGGGATTGGAGGGAGTGCACAGAACTGAGGAATGGGGGACCTCACAAAACTTAAGGTCGAGGGACCTCACAGTGCTGGGGTTCAGAGGGCACCTCACAGCACTGACGCTTCCCTGGGTACCTCACGCTGTTAGGGAATGGAGAGGCCTCACAACGTTGGGGATTGAGGGGGACCACTAGAAAAGTCAAGCAGGATTCAGCCCACGGGATTTAGAAAGAGCACTTCATAGCAACTGGGGTGGAGGGGTGGGAGTATGTGTGAATGAATGAATGCTTGGGGTTTTACATCGAACTTAACAAGTCTTCATGCTGTAGATACCAGACCAGGCGGGGTGGGGGAGGAGTGTGTTTTATTTATTTATTTATTTGACTGGAGTTTTGCGCTGTACTCAAGTATTTTTCAGTTATACGACGGCAGCCAGCATTATATTTGGAGGAAACCGAGCGTAGCCTGGGGAAAACCTACGACCATACGCAGGTTTTTTTTTGTGTGTGTGTGTGTGTGTGTGTGTGTGAGGGTGGGTGGGGGCTAGTCTAAAGATAATATCAATATATGATATATGCCACAACCAGTGCTGACTGGATAATCCCACTGACCGGCCTCTGTGTCTGCTACATGTATGGGCTCGTTGCTTGGTAAGTTTGGATCGCCCATTTCATTTCCAAAGCACTATCAATCCGTTTTATCCTTGTTCCAAGTACCTTTTTCAATTATGAGACAAATAATTATACCCTAACGCATAACGTGATTAATTTGTGTGAAATAAAATGTGACCAAAAATACCAAAACCAACCCAACTGTGGCTTTTTCAGAACATGTAGGTTTGAAAAAAATGTTCAGTGTTTGGCCTCTGCACAAGTTGCTGTTCACACAGTAACGTGTGGCTAGCTATATTTTCCCATTTTGATTTGTATTTCTCTGGTTCACCTCCACTATCTCACCAAACCTATTTATCATGTTCCTACGTTACAAAATGAAGTTGTTTCGTACACCTACAGTGCTCTCTCCACCACTTCATGGCAATAATTCTATTCCACAGCTGACTTCTGTCTCACATCCCACTTTCTCCTGCGTTTGGTATCATTTGACAATAACTTCTATCACAAACAATTGCAGCCTTTAAAATCTTTGAGGGCTAGGCAGATCATTAAAGGATTCCACGAGTTTCCTACTAAAAACCCATGTAACAACGGGGCACTATGCACTCATGCAGTTCTTTCTGACAAAACCCGCACTTCATTCAGTAAAAATTATTTATTAATTTATTTCATTGGTGTTTTACGCCATACTCAAGAATATTTCATTTATATGATGGCGGCCAGCATTATGGTGGGAGGAACCGGGCATAGCCCAATGGAAAAACACGACCATCCAGAGGTTGCCGACAGACCCAGTAAAAATTATGCTAAGATTTTATCAGCATTACTGTCTTAGACTTCGAGCTAACTGAAGCTTTTTTAAAAGTTTATAAAGAGCTCTTTATAACTGTGATCATGAATTACAGTTTCCAGAATTCATGTACTGGTATCTCATAAGACACCAAAAATGAGTGCCAAGCACAAACGTCTCAATTTAATCTTTGACTTTTATGATTCTCCTCTACTTTAATAGTTTTCAAAATATGAATAAATTACAGAAAAGACAACCCAAAGACCCAAATGGACAGACAGATGGATGAACATCCATTTGATAGACCAAGGATGTGCAACCACTACAAACAACTCACATATTTCATTAACTCCGGAGTTTCAGGGTTCATCTCTAAATATTCAGCAAATGACCTCAAAATTCGTTGACTACTGTACATGTTTCAAAATGCTTTTGAGGTTTGTTTTTATTCATTTATTTATTTATTTATTTGATTGGTGTTTTACGTCATACTCAAGAATATTTCACTTATATGACGGCAGCCAGCATTATGGTGGGTGGAAACCAGGCAGAGCCCTGGGGAAACCCACGACCATCCGCAGGTTGCTGGCAGACCTTCCCAAGTACGTCCGGAGAGGAAGCCAGCATGAGCTGGACTTGAACTCACAGCGACCGCATTGGTCAGAGGTTTGTTTTTAAGTAGGTTGATGCCCTACAGACAAACATGTAACTTTCAGCACCAAAAGCTATTTTTTTTTAATGGCATTTATTTGCCTCTGAAGGAAATGTTCGTTTGGTGGCGAAATTTTACAGTTTATTTACTGTAGTTTTTCAAGGTGTGTCCATATCACATAAAACATTACCTACAGACTCATGGAAAAAGTAATCAACTGTACCCTTTCTATGAAAGGTGATTTTAAAAAATTCAGATCAGCTTTTAAGAATTATTGCACATGAAATTTGTAAAGTATCTACCTGTAACTGTCTGTGATGGTATTTTCCTAAAGGCTTGCCAAGGCTTGCTGGAAGAATTGAAGGGAAGATTGGTTTCCTGCGAGTTGCTGATCACTATTTAACCTGCCATGGAAGAAGTTAAACTTTGTACGTGTCAACAAACCACTATACACAAGCAAATGAGTTTGTGGTGATGACATAAGGTAACCTTGAACGAAGCAATGAAAATTGTTCCAATATATACCTATAACCAGATGTGTATATATATTTTTTATATAGTGTAAAAAAAAAAAACAGATCAAACAAAATAACTTGTATTATTATTATGTACATGATGTAGTCTAATACTTAGTTAAAATATATTTCTCTAATACTTAGTTAAAAGATATTTCTCTAATACTTAGTTAAATGATATTTCTCTAATACTTAGTTAAATGATATTTCTCCCAAGAATTGCATTGAGCTTTAACACAGATCATAAATTTAGATGTGCATTTTCTTATGAATTTATTTATTTATTTAGTTATTCGATTGTTGTTTTAACGCCATACTTAAGAATTTTTAACATCTATATGATGGCAGTCAGTTTTATGGATGGAAGAAATACCAGGAATGCCTGGTATAAACCAACAATCTTTGGCGAGCTACCAAAAACTTTCCCACGTGATTTGCAAGTAGTCTTCCACGTTCACGTCAGACTGTGCAAACAGACATACAAGTGTTGCCAACCTCTTCTTCCTTTCCGTGCGATTGAAATACAAAAGATTTTACCCACATAGCCACAACTTGCTCACTATTCTGAGGTCAGCTTGGGCAACTCCCGGATTACATATTATTAGTCTACATTTTGCAATGTGTACGCATAACAATTAAGTCAAATAGCTTTATAACGGCAAGACATAAAAAAACCGTAAACATGACAACAAAGAATACAAGTTAGGCTGGCTGGTGATGAACCCTTTATCGTTGGCCGGATCATCAATTAATAAGCCATTGCCAACACGTTTGGCACAACTGCCTTGCTCAGTGTATGAATACTCTTCATTATGCTTAAGTGATCAATTTATTTACTTACTTCATTGGTGTTTTACGTCGTACAAAAGAAAACTACACGTACAAGACAGTGCGCCAGCATTACGGTGGAAGCAAACCGAGCTGAGCCCAAGGGAAGCACGTGACCACCTGCAGGTTGCAGATGGCCCATCCTGGGCACGACCTGCGAGCAGGCCAGCATGCAAACCACTTGGCCATGGTTATTCATCATCAAAGACACATACTTGGCATGGTACTAAATTCACCCTAGCTCTACTAAATGGCTGGTACATGTAGGTGTACACACAGCTGCTTCAAGTAGAGGTTTCGAAGTTATGCCAATTCTGGGCTTAAGCAAAGTTCTGAGAAAACACACTACAGCCAGATGAGATGGGTTAAATTATTGTGTACCATTTTTATGCAGTAATAAGAGTAAAGCCAAGCATTCTTTTTTACACTTTAAGAATTCTAAAAATATAATTTAAAGGAACTGTTAATCAAACTGCTTTCAAAACTATTGTACCTGTCACCATGAGTACAAGGCTAAATTAGGTCAAGGTATGAACCATCCTAGTCCAGGAAAGTCAGGGAGAAGGGGCAGAGGGTTAGAGACAGGTGCTACATATAATATAACCTAACATCACATACTCTATGATATTTTACCTGCCAAGAAATTTCCATAGATTTTAAAATTAACGAGCTTATACGGTGATAATAATCATCAAATCTTGTCCGCTTACCTGACTGCCACAGCATTGTCCCACGAGGTGCACTCTACAACCCCAAGTACATGTACCTTAATGCAGAACCTGCAGCAGATGTCATTTTGCGCAGTGTGACAAGTTGCACTGCACGGCCAGTGTGCTTTCTACGAATCAAGATGGCGGGTTATATAAAGTAAGTGGATCTGTTGACAGGCGTCTAGTGACATATGGTGTTGACATCTGCCTCGCCAACCGCCTGCTCATCAAGGTTAAATATCATCGAAATCTGCCCATCAAATGGGCTTAACTGTTTTATATGGCACATCATCAATTAGGTTTAGCAGGAGTATTGATCCTGATTAGAAGCTTCACCCGCTATTGATTGGCTTATCTCACGGTTCGGGTCAGATCATCACAGCTTAGCCGCCTCTCCTAAACAGCTCAGCGCACTGATTACTGTCTGCACTGTGATCATTCTTACGCCACAGTTAAAACTTTCTACATATAGCATTGATTTACATACAATGGACATTGCCTAATGAAAAAAAACATCTGAACTGCAGTAACAAATCAATACATATCAGCCAGTGCAACTGTGGCCAACTGTATATTTACTCCTCGAGGACTGAAGGCTTGCTATAGGGCTTGGAACATATTCTAGTAATACTAGAGCAGAGTCAGAGTATGATGAGATTGTAACATATGCCCATATGCTAGTTTTGCTATCATAAACAGCAAAACTTTTGCCGCATGATCTATCACAAAACAAGGTGTAGGTACTGGATAAAAATGAACAACTTAGCCTGGATGTTTCTCTCAGATAGGGAAAACCACTAAGGCACAATTCTCCTGGACAGGGGAATCCTAAAGGCACAGTTCTTCTGAATACAGAATAGCATATCCTTCGGCTCCCTGTATAGGGAAAACCGTAGAGGCAAAGTTCTCCTAGATGGGAAAACCCAAGGTGGAACAGATGGAGGAGAAAACCATGCAGGTACAGTTTTCCTTGATGTAGGAAACCATAAGGGTGCAGCTCTCCTGTATGGATAAAGCACGGTTCTTTATGGAGAAACCACAGTTCTCTTGTATGGAGAAAATCATGGAGGCACAGTCCTCCTTTATGGAGGAAGACCACAGAGGCACTTTTCTCCTTGAGAGACGTGCAGTTTTCCTGGATGGGCAAACCAGTGGCAAAGTTCTGGATGGGGAAACCAGTGGTAAAGTTCTGGATGGGGAAACCAGTGGCAAAGCTCTGGATGGGGAAACCATTGGCAACGTTCTGGATGGGAGAACCCAGGGGCAACATGAGGGCTCTCCCCTCAAGAGCTCCCGGACCATACATACATATGTAATCCACTCAACCAATAGTTCCACGCAATACAATTTAAGCACATCCATATATATATATATATATTTGAAAAGTTTTACCTAATGTAAAATACAATCTCTAATAATAAGGTATAAATGAACACATCAAACATATCATACATATAGTAAAAAGAATATCATTTATTAAATGACATCGAGAAGAATAACCACTGCTTCATTTAATACACATGTATTACAGAATTTAAATGTTGGTCTAAACAACTACATTTTATATTTCAAAACAATATCCCAATGATGTTTGGGAAACAAGGTTATTACACAACAATAAGTGTGATGTGATAAATCATCAATCAGATGGGAAAAAAAAAACTGTTACACCCAACTACTCTGGAAAAGTCCCTGCCTGAATTACAAATAAATGCCATGACTGCTTCCATAATTCTGCTTATTTTGGGGCACTAACTTACCCTATGGTTTTAATCGTCTGATGACAATATCAACCTTCCAAACTTCTGAGAATGTGGGTGGCTACTGAGTGCTTACAGCTGGCAGAAGCAGCAGGGGATCCCACAAGTGAAGTAGGGGGTGTTGCAGATGTAGGAGGATGTCTTACAGAAGAGGTAAGGGGTCTTGCAGATGAAGTAAGGGGTCGTACAGATGAAATAGGGATCTTCCAGATGAAGTAAGGGGTCTTGCGGATGAAGTAAAGGGTCTTGCCGATGAAGTAAGGGGTCTTGCAGATGAAGTAAGGGGTCTTGTAGATCAAGTAGAATGTTTTACAGATGAAGTAGGGGGTGTTGTAGTTGAAGCAGGGGTCTTACAGAAGTAGTACAGTTCTTCAGCATGAAGTAAGGGGTTTTGCAGATTAAGTAGGGGTCTTACATATGAAGTCGAGGGTCTTGCAGATGAAGTAAGGAGTATTGGACATGAAGCAAGGGGTTTTTGAGATGAAGCAGGGGTCTGCCATGTTAAGCAGGGGGTATTACAGATGAAGGAGGGCGTCTTACACATGAAGCAGAGGATCTTGGAGATGAAGAAGAGGATCTTGGAGATGAGGTACGGGGTGTTAAAGATGAAGCAGGGGGTTTTGCAAATGAAGAGGTGGTTCTTGTAGATGAAGGAGCAACCAGTCTCATCCTCGATTCAACACTTGCAAGCCCACACAAAAGGATATGTTTCTTGTCAGAGAAAGATCGTAGAATTCTCTCACATGTAGACCTCCTACTTCACCATGAAGCTGACATCATGGCCGGCCTACCAGTTGTGTTCTTAAGTCAAAAACAGGTCAACACAACAACGGAGAGAGCTCATAAAACCTTGTCACAAATTTGCAAGGACATTTATCAGAAGAACAGTGGCCAACTTCCCCTGTGTAAATATAAGTCTGACTGAGCTGAGGAAGGTGTCCTGTTCCTGTATGCGATGGTTTGGGTGATGTTTTTATGACTGAAAAAGATTACCTATTGCCCCCATTTAATACTGGAAGTTCTGATCCCGCAGGTCAGCATGGCTCCCCTGGTGTAAAGGCTGAATGCGTGTTCAAACAGTAAGCAGATATATACATATACTTACTGCTCTACACACTGCTGTATGTGGGTGTAGAGTATTTTATGGCAACGTATTCACATATTATACTGGTGCTGATACAATTACAACTACAACATAGTCGTATACGTATAATCTAAACTTAACACAGGTAGACCATCAGATTATATAAGTATACACACAGTGTTAACATCAAGTCAGGATGTCTACAGCACTTCATAATCATCTAGTGTTCAGTTATATATTATGAATATCAACAACTTTTGATTTCCTCGAAATTGCATAGGTTTGTTGGGCCTTGCAACAAAAACATTTGTTCTTTATTCCATGGAGAAGGAACAATAAATTTCAGATAACATGATGATTAACTACTGATGCATTATGTCACGCAACCCTAAAAATCCTCTGATGTCCCCTACACAGTCTATTTCACAATTTTCCAGCAAGTCCATGTTGCTTTTGCTGGTATACTCAGTTACAACAGAAATGTAACATTTTCTGGACAAGGGGCAAAACTTCTTTAATCATAACTGTATAGCATGTAATCAATAATACAAGGCAGCAACTTTAGCAAAAAGGTCTGTGGAGCAAAAACACATTTTACTGTAATTATTTCACTCAAACTTAAAACTAAAACCGGTCCTATATAACATGAAGTGAGCAGTGCATATTTACTCATTGTGTGTATACAAACTAAATAATGCAATTTAAAATTTAATTCTTGTACAAATGCTGAAGAAAACTAGTATTAACATTTTAGAGCAATTGCATATCTTGGTGAATGTTTGATGTGGATAAAGAGCTTTGTTAAATGCATTTCCTACTTAACTTTTTTTCAAGCTTTACCTACCCACCCTTCACCACAAGCAGAGTTCATTCCAGGTAGATTTCTCTTGGATTAATGTGCAAATTATATGTACATTCACATCAGGAATCACAGACTTGTACCACAAACGAAAAGCCTCAATGCAGGAAAGCACAATTGGAAAATTTGAAAAAAAGACTAAAACTGGCATCACATAATATGTCTTCCTGAAAGCAGTTGTCGGCAAAAATATCCTTTACCAGGCCTGCTGCCACAGAGTTGGGTCTCTCCTTCACCAGTACTGCAGCCACAAGGTTAGGTCTGTCCTTCACCAGCTCTGCTGCCACAGAGTTGGGTCTGTCCTTCACCAGCTCTGCTGCCACAGAGTTGGGTCTGTCCTTCATCAGCTCTGCTGCCACATAGTTAGGTCTGTCCTTCACCAGCTCTGCTGCCACAGAGTTAGGTCTGTCCTTCACCAGCTCTGCTGCCACAGAGTTGGGTCTGTCCTTCACCACCTCTGCTGCCACAGTTAGGTCTGTCCTTCACCAGCTCTGCTGCCACAGAGTTGGGTCTGTTCTTCATCAGCTCTGCTGCCACAGAGTTAGGTCTGTCCTTCACCAGCTCTGATGCCACAGAGTTGGGTCTGTTCTTCATCAGCTCTGCTGCCACAGAGTTGGGTCTGTCCTTCACCAGCTTTACTGCCACAGAGTTAGGTCTGTCCTTCACCAGCTCTGTTGCCACAGAGTTGGGTCTGTTCTTCATCAGCTCTGTTGCCACAGAGTTGGATCTGTCCTTCACAAGTTATGCTGTCACAGAGTTAGGTCTGTCCTTCACCAGATCTACTGCCACAGAGTTAGGTCTGTCCTTCACCAGTTCTGTTGCCACAGAGTTGGGTCTGTTCTTCACCAGCTCTGCTGCCACGGAGTTGGATCTGTTCTTCACCAGCTCTGCTGCCACAGGGTTGGATCTGTCCTTCATCAGCTCTGCTGCCATAGAGTTAGGTCTGTCCTTCACCAGCTCTGTTGCCACAGAGTTGGATCTGTCCTTCACCAGCTCTGCTGCCAGAGAGTTAGGTCTGTCCTTCACCAGCTCTGCTGACACAGAGTTAGGTCTGTCCTTCACCAGCTCTGTTGCCACAGAGTTGGGTCTGTCCTTCATCAGCTCTACTGCCACAGAGTTGGGTATTTCCTTCACCAGCTCTGTTGTCACAGAGTTGGGTCTCTCCTTCACCAGCTCTGCTGCCACAGAGTTAGGTCTGTCCTTCACCAGCTCTGCTGCCACAGAGTTAGGTCTGTCCTTCACCAGCTCTGTTGCCACAGAGTTGGGTCTGTCCTTCATCAGCTCTACTGCCACAGAGTTGGTTTTTCCTTCACCAGCTCTGTTGTCACAGAGTTGGGTCTCTCCTTCACCAGCTCTGCTGCCACAGAGTTAGGTCTGTCCTTCACCAGCTCTGCTGCCACAGAGTTGGATCTGTTCTTCACCAGCACTGTTGCCATAGAGTTGGGTCTCTCCTTCACAAGTTATGCTGTCACAGAGTTGGGTTCGTATTTCACCAGCGCTGCTGCCGCACTGAGTCTCTCAAACACACACTTGTCTTACCCTTTCACTATTTCTCTTCCTCTGGATAGCAAAATGTTATCTATATGTTGTATATTTCTGGCATGGATTTTGGTGAAGTAACTTGCATCACAAATGAAGATAAAACGCTTCACCTTTGTGAAGTCATGGCAACAGGAGTACATTCTTTTCGTTTTGACAGGCATCCACAATATCCTATTCTTACAAAACCTTAACAGCACTAGATGATGATGGTGTACAAACAGTACCATTCTGCCAGTACACTGCTGGATGATAATTCCAGCTTGCCTTACACTGTAAGTCATGCACGGTTATAATATGTACACAGTGAAAACAAGGATCTTAAAACACAGCAGCACGGACTTGGTCTTACTCACAGTATGATAAGTCCAGATGTCAGGTATATGTAGATTCTGTTCATCTATCCAATGATTGTGTTCCTTCTCTCTTGCTGCAGAGAATTTGAAATTTCACATAACACTGTCATGACACAAAACACTGCTATAATCTCTTTCTAGCTGACAGGGAAGATAAAAATGAAGAACTGGGCGCATCCTTGGACTTCAGGGCTTGTTTGGACTGCTCCTCCTACAGCAAAAACACAGCGGATATATGTAGTTAATGCTCCAAGAAATGCAAAAAAAGTCTGAATTCTACACCATTTTAAATCATGATTGATTCTTCTGCTTTCAGCATTTATTTATTTATCTGATTGGTATTTTACACCAATGTTTCACCAAACTGTCACAAGAATATTTAACTTATACTACGGCGGCCAGTATTATGGTGGGAGGAAACCGGGCTCTGCCCAGGGAGGGGGGTGTGGTGGAAAACCCACGACCATCCGCAGGTTGCTGCCAGACCTTCCCACATACAGCTGGAGAGGAAGCCTGCATGAGCTGGACTTGAACTCACAGCGACCGCATTGCTGAGGGGCTCCATGGTCATTGCGCTGCGCTAGTGCGTTACCCAACTTTGCTTTCAATAAAAACGACACTTACACTGCCATTTTGTGTTTCCATTGTAAATAGTATTTTACAAGGGTGACGTTGGAAAATGTTTTATTTTACGGATCAATTCAAATATCAAACTACAGTAGGCCTACAGCTGGATCCTAACCATATGCGGACCATACAAGGGCAATATGGTGCTACGATCAGGGTATGGTTTTATGACACTAACCAATAGGCAAACAATTCTAGTTTCAGTTTACAGATATACTTCCCTGTAAAACTGTGATGGAGGAGTGAAAGTCAATCTACATCCAATAAAGCTGCGCTAGTTTAATCATAAAGGCTGTCATGGGCAATAAGCCTTATAAAATTATGGAAATCTGTCCCAATGCCACGACCCTGTACTCTCTATCGCTGCTGAGCAAAAATTAACACAGCTTTACACGTGGGAGGTTCGTAAGGTCACATCAGTATTTTCATCACACAGCTCCATGCATTGTGTACATTAGTTGTTGAAAATAGAACACCCTGGCCTTTCAATCCTCGCCAAACGCGCTTCAATTTCATGGCAGTTTTGAGGACCGAAATATCTATAACACAGCTCTATGCATAAAACAAACGGCTGTCGAAAACAGGCCTTTCGGTCCTCACTACTCACAAGCACATGTTCGAAAATGGCAAACATGGATGCACACTTGAAATTACAGATGTCTGCAACAGATTACATAATAATGTAAAGTGTCCCCTTGGGGATTTATTATGGCTTGGCTATGTAGAAAAATGTATAATCAGATTATAAAGAGCTCATCAATTTTCCCTTTTTGAAACATGACTGGAATCAGCATGCCAGTCCAGCTTCACCTGATTGGAAGGTGTGCCAGAAAACAGTACTTCACAATGATAATAAACTCTCATCAAGATTTATCATCTATGTATGGTGGCTGTAGGATGGCATCACCACGCATGTAAGGAGGGAAACATTATCCGCGTATGATCCGTGGAGGGTATGTGTATGATCCATAGACGGTCGACATATGATATGCGGACGGTTGGCGTATAATACCCCGACCGTCCTTTGTCCACAATGGGCACAGGATTTAAGGTTTCGCTCCGGCTGTACACTATGTCATAGGAAATCGCTGTACTGTATGTCAAAGGAAATCGCTGTACATTATGTCATAGGAAATGGCTGTACTGTATGTCAAAGGCAATGGCTGTACATTGTGTCATAGGCAATGGCTGTACATTATGTCATAGGAAATGGCTGTACTGTATGTCAAAGGCAATGGCTGTACATTGTGTCATAGGCAATGGCTGTACATTATGTCATAGGAAATGGCTGTACTGTATTTCAAAGGAAATGGCTGTACATTATGTCATAGGAAATGGCTGTACATTATGTCATAGGAAATGGCTGTACTGTATGTCAAAGGAAATGGCTGTACATTATGTCATAGGAAATGGCTGTACATTATGTCATAGGAAATGGCTGTACTGTATGTCAAAGGAAATGGCTGTATTGTATGTCAAAGGAAATTGATGTACTATTTTTACAACTACCATTAAGAATATGTCGAGTGCTAAAAAAAGTTGCCGTAAATTTTTGCCCCTAAGGTAGAGGACAGGTATTACAATGTGACCTCAACTGTAAAAGGGATTCAGTATACCCTCAAGTGGCATCTCAAGACTGAGAAAAACTCATAAATTTATTTCTTTATTTAACTGATTGGTGTTTTACGTCATACTCAAGAATATTTCACTTAGACGGCGGCCAGTGTTATGGTGAGTGGAAACCAGGCAAAACCCGGGGGAAACCCACGACCATCCGCAGGTTGCTGCAAGACCTTCCCACGTACGGCCGGAGAGGAAGCCAGGATGAGCTGGACTTGACCTCACAGCGATCGCATTGGTGAGAGGCTTCTGGGTCACTACGCTGGGCTAGTGAGTGAGGAAAACTCATAGATGACAAACCTGAAGTTTCTGTTGGTTTTCTTTAAAAGCTCCTATAGGGTCATCAAACTGCTTGTAGTAGTCTAGTACTGTTCTGACATCCTCTACACCACTCATGCCCACAGCTACAACAACAAGACACAGCTCTCTACTTTGGCAACCTTCACTGAACATGTGATTACCAGATGATAGACTGACATATAATACAATGATACAATCATTTCAAGGACATCAACGTACTTTATATGCTGTACTCAATATAATCTCACGGAAATGACTGCAATGCTGGATTATTGCTTGTCATACTCAAAAATATTTCAGTTGTACATGTATGCATGATGACGGTTAAGTTTTATGGATGGAGGAAAATGGAGGGTACGGAGTAAACCACTGACCATTGGCAAGTTGCTAACAAACTGTATAATACCCTCAAATGGTGTAGAGGTACGCACACCATACTGTTTGAAGACCGACAAACATCAGACAGCACAAACTGCACACAACTTAATAATGGAACTTGGATATACTGTCCTTCTGATTTATTTCATGGCTTTAGATGTTCATTTTGAGCAACTATAAATATACTATGTAGGACATGCCATGCAAATTAATACTCACTGATGTCAAACGTGAGAGAATTATACGCTTGTGTCAATGAAAAGGTCTATGAGATTTGCCATTGCCATTTGCAGTGCGTGAAACTCAAACTAATTATATCACAGCACTGGTGAAACCATTAACAAGGTATGCACAAATCATGCACTTTTTTACACCCTCATCCCCTCGCTATCATAAGCAAATCGCAAAAACCATTGCCTGGCATGCACATGTATATGCACACATATGCCAGAAGCTTGACTGATGTATCCAACTCACTTTAATGGAAAGACTTCACACCTGACCAGAACTGTAATTTTTTGTCATTATTCTTTGCTATACTCGATTTTATCTTAAACACACATCTTAAAGGGATACAATATTGATTTTGACTGGCTGGGAGTGAGAGATATGCAAGTCTAGGCTATGCCTTGTCGATTCTGATTGGCTGGTGTGAGAGATATGCAAGTCCAGGCTATGCCTTGTCGATTCTGATTGGCTGGTGTGAGAGATATGCAAGTCCAGGCTATGCCTAGCCTCCGCTGAACTTAAGGTATGTCAGATTTATTCAAGCGTGAACAAGGCTGCAGGATTTAACCCAGGAAACGCTGTTCCCATTGTCAACCAATCAGTATCAATCACGTATCCCTTTAAGCACAACTCTTTGCTGATGGTCTTCAGAGTTTTCTGTTCTACTGTGGTCAAAGTTCTGAACAGAGTTAATCTTCCTAACTCAAACGTATCTGATCAGGTGAAAAGGAAACCATGCTTCTTTCCGAATTTTGCATGTACATGTATTTCTGCAAGTTTGTTGATCTGAACACGTTTATGGGGCATGACTACATGGAGGCACTGCTCTGTTATACATACTTCTAAGGAACTGTGCCAGATCCATCAGGGTTCTGTCCTCATCATTACCAGTCCAGCGTTTTACACCTAGAGCATTACGCGGCTGAAGACGATACGACTCCTCATTCCAGTCTACGATAATCACTTTTGACAAATCTCGGTTCAGGCAACTTAAATCCTAAAAAGAAAAGCAAAAAAAAAAAACCCCCCACAAAATCAACATCTCACAGCAACTGAATGAATGAATGAATGATTAAGGCCTAATGCCACATCGCATAGCAAATGGTATATTTATTTATTTGATAGGTGTTTCACGCCTCACTGAGGAATATTTCACTCATAGGACGGCGGCCAGCATTATGGTGGGGGGAAACTGCAGGTTGCTAGCAGCCTTCCCACTTGCGGCTGGAGAGGAAGTCAGCATAAGCTGGACTTGAACTCACAGCAACCGCATTGGTAAGAGGCACCAGGGTCATTGCGCCGTGTTGGCTTGTTAATGCCCTCTGCCACTGGCCCCCAGAGCAACTGAAGATAAGGGAAATTTAATATACATTTGAGAAAAGATGAAGGCTACCTTAGTTATCAGTCTTTACTGACTACTTGTCCAGTCAGCCAACAAGCAAGCACACTATGCCAAACTTTTTACACACTAGATTAATTTGTTTTATGGCGTACTAAACAATGTTTCAGATGTGTGACTGTGATCAGGTTTATGGGTGAAGAAAATGAAGGGACTAGAGTTATCCACATTCTGTTATAATCAGTGCATGTGAACCCACCTTGACATGATGGCCATTCATGTACCTTGTGGCATCACGAAACAGTCTGTACATGATGTAACCATTAGGATCCAAGCTGTCCAGGATAGGATAGGCAGTCTACAAAACAAGACAGAAGACCTAAGCAATGCATGCAAAGATAGCATATCTTCCTTTCACAAATTCATCACCAGTTCCATTTGCAATGTCCTGAACCTGGTTTATCTTGAAAAAAAAAAAATGATTCCAGAGATATTGAGATTAAGAAAGGGACTCCTTTATCTCTGAATACTGTGAACACTTGTGCACTTTGTGACAACCAACCCCCCAAAATGTACCACACCTTCCAACATCATCAATGGTTATACTTGGAATGAAGCTAATGATGTGAGGCTTACAAATCTCTGTTCTGAAGTATAGATGACCACTTCAAACAGAGGTGGCCCAATCTGCTGAAGGAAGTGAAGCTAATCATGTGAGACTTACAAATCCCTGTTCTGAGGTATAGATAACCACTTCAAACACAGGTGGCCCAATCTGCTGCAGGAGGAGAAGCTAATCATGTGAGACTTACAAATCCCTGTTCTGAGGTATAGATGACCACTTCAAACAGAGGCGGCCAAATCTGCTGCAGGAAGTGAAGCTAATCATGTGAGACTTACAAATCCCTGTTCTGAGGTATAGATGACCACTTCAAACAGAAGTGGCCCAATCTGCTGAAGGAAGTGAAGCTAATGATGTGAGACTTACAAATCTCTGTTCTGAGGAAAGATGACCACTTCAAACAGAGGTGGCCCAATCTGCTGAAGGAAGTGAAGCTAATCATGTGAGACTTACAAATCCCTGTTCTGAGGTATAGATGACCACTTCAAACAGAGGCGGGCCAATCTACTGCAGGAAGTGAAGCTAATCATGCGAGACTTACAAATCCCTGTTCTGAGGTATAGATGACCACTTCAAACAGAGGTGACCCAATCTGTTGCAGGAAGTGCAGCTAATCATGGGAGACTTACAAATCCCTGTTCTGAGGTATAGATGGCCACTTCAAACAGAGGTGGCCCAATCTGCTGAAGGAAGTGAAGCTAATCATGTGAGACTTACAAATCCCTGTTCTGAGGTATAGATGACCACTTCAAACAGAGGTGGCCCAATCTGTTGCAGGAAGTGAAGCTAATCATGTGAAACTTACAAATCCCTGTTCTGAGGTATAGATGACCACTTCAAACAGAGGTGGCCCAATCTGTTGCAGGAAGTGAAGCTAATCATGTGAAACTTACAAATCCCTGTTCTGAGGTATAGATGACCACTTCAAACAGAGGCGGGCCAATCTACTGCAGGAAGTGAAGCTAATGATGTGAGACTTACAAATCCCTGTTCTGAGGTATAGATGACCACTTCAAACAGAGGTGGCCCAATCTGCTGCAGGAAGTGAAGCTAATCATGTGAAACTTACAAATCCCTGTTCTGAGGTATAGATGACCACTTCAAACAGAGGTGGCCCAATCTGTTGCAGGAAGTGCAGCTAATGATGTGAGACTTACAAATCCCTGTTCTGAGGTATAGATGACCACTTCAAACAGAGGTGGCCCAATCTGCTGCAGGAAGTTATCCACTCCAGGTCGCTTTTTAAACCTCCAGCCTGTACCATACTGAAATGAGATAAGACTCCATGAGTACTAACTAAAGCCATGCAGGTCACTTTTTAAACCTGCAGCCTGTACCATACTGAAATGAGACAAGACTCTGTGATTACTAACAAAAGCCATGCCCTATAAGTATAATGCAAACTGCTCCTCATAATGGCACACATAGGGATTTTTGAGATCAAAAACTTTACTTAGGAATTAACATTGTTTTTATTAACACTACATATTTTGTAATTAATAGTACAATTTCAAATGTAAGTAACACTATAAATCACAAAAAAGATTTGATCTGAAAAAGAACACTCACACAGACGTATTGTTAAGGTCCAACAAAATGCAAAATTTCATCAGAACTGAACAGTAACACAATATATCATAATGCAATAAATCTAATAAAAATCTTTCAAGCAGTTCTCCACATACTTTCTTTGCTACACTCATAATATCAGCTGCTAAACCTCTCCATGCTATTTGCTATACCTGCTGATAAATAAAATCTCATTTTCTAATCAAGAAGCCTAGTGACCCAGTTATCAGTGAGCCAATCAAATCTTCAAAATGCCTTGAAGACATGGAAAATCCATCCACAAAATATTATTGTGTAATCCAACTTAAAGCTCAATGGCAACATAAATGACTCCACATTCAAATTTGACAAGACCCCTAAGGGAGATTAAAAAAGAAATTTTCAACAAGACTATATACTGAAAGCTTTTCAGAAAGCTGATTTGGCAAATATAGTCTCATTTAAAAAAACTTGTGTGTAAACTGAGTGGTAAAGGAAAGCACTTCAAAAAGTGCTCACTCATCAAATCAAAGTGAAGAAAATAACAACTGCTGATTAACCAGTGCCTTCAAAATTTTAGAAGACATCATTGTTTTAGTATTCCTACTGGTCAGCCTTATCAACATACTAGAGCATAAACTGACTGCGGTTGGGTTTCCACCCATATTACATGTGATGGAGAATTCCCCCAGGGATTTTACTGCCACAGTTCAGGTAAACATTCTATTGTACAACAGCTGGTGTGTTTAGATATGCTTCACTGGCTGATGCAGCTGGTAAATTTCGTGTCATGGGGAATTCCCCAAGAAGGCCCATAAAAGAGAATGAGCTAGTGTTAATGACGAGGTAAAATAAAAAGTGCAGTGAGGTATATCCAATGATACTCTGAGTGTGGCTTGTTGCTTACTCTTATTCTTTGACTGACCTAATCTTCTGTATGCATTCCAATTTCCTAAATCTCTGCAAGAGCAGTTCAGTGGCTTCAGGTATGAGATGAGGAATGGAGTACAAGCTCTGAGAAAATTAACTTTGCATTCAAAGGGGGGTAACTCACAGTCCAGTCAGGATGGACGAGGACTCCTGTCATCTCCAAGACAAGCGTGTAGGGAGGCTGATAATAGGGCTCACCCAGTGGGTCAGGTAACAACTTCTCACTGGACGGGTCACGAATCATCTGACAACAACAACAGGAACGAAGGATATATTAATAGTTCAGGCACAAACACAGACAAATCCATTTAACTTTTTCTATTTCGAATCAGATTTAACATTTGTATTTACACTGTACCTCCTGTTTTAAGGAATGCAGATATATGAAAGTAGGTGTAAAAAGTTAACTACTACAATGTAGGAAGATCAATTGCAAATTCACAAAAAAAGTTTACAATTCTATGAATTCAATGTTTTCAGTATCTTGGCATAAATGGTGTTTCAGTTGGTTAGCGCGCTAGCACAGCATAATGACCCAGGAGTCTCTCACCAATGCGGTCGCTGTGAGTTCACTTCCTCTCCGGTCGTAAGTGGGAAGGTAAGTCAGCAACCTGTGGATGGTTGTGGGTTTCCCCCGGGCTCTGCCCGGTTTCCTCCCACCATAATGCTGGCTGCCTTCATATAAGTGAAATATTCTCGAGTACGGCGAAGAAAATACATGGTGTTTGTCTGCTTTTATGCCTGAGCTCTTCACAGTAAAACAGCTTGACAGACACAAGCAATGGGAGAACCTGCAGCATATGCGCATAAATGTGAAAAAGACACAACAAACGGTTTACCTTTTAATTAACAGAATATTACTTCCACTTTATATACCTGTAGTCCTTTATACTTTGCAACTGTTCTTGCTCAACAAAATTCCCCATGAACATCCAGTATATGTATATATTGTTACCTACAGTTACATATGTTCTTTCCACTTTTTGAACATTTACTTTTCTGTCAGGGGTAGGTAATAAAGAGGGATCAGGTTTTAAACACTTCAAAGATTTCAAATTTATAGCATTTTTCTAGGCTTTTCCAGGCCCATAAATCACTTTTTCCAGTATCACTTCAATTTGCTACTTGGAATGAATATTCTGCACTTATACATACTTAAAGCAATGCATGATGACTTTTCTTAGTTCAGTTTGTACAAGGCACTAGGCAATTTGAAACATGCTGGAAAACACATTTCTCCATGAGAATGTCAGCATACTACTACCCCTAGCCTATATGAAATCTGTAGTCTCGGTTTCCATGCTTATTTTTCAGGCTTTTCACAGCCTAGAAAAGTTACTTTCAAATTCCAGGCTTTTCAAGGTTTTCAAGGCCTTTATGAACCTGAGGGATACTCTAACACCTGCTGGAACCACAAGCTGTTAAGTACCATTACATTTACAAATTTTGTTTGTCTACTCAAATTCCAGGCTTTTCAACGTTTTCAAGGCCTTTATGAACCTGAGGGATACTCTAACACTTACCGAAAAACACAAACTGTTAAGTACCATTACATTTACATCTTTTGTTCGTCTACTCAACAAAGCACAAATTTAATGCTCAAATGTATATGTAGTGGTCAACTTGTGAAACAGTATCATACAAAGTAACTGTCACTCTTGTCATTTGTTTAACAACTGAGTTACATGTAATGATAATAATACTAATCATTACTTGTATAAAAACTCAATTAACGCAAAGATGCTTTCCTCACCTTTTTGTACAAATCAAACTCTCTTGCTGCTCGTTTGAAATAAGCAACCACGCTAGATACTGAAAAAAAAAGAAGAATGAAGCTTTGTTAATGAAAATCCATCAACTCTGCAGCTCTTCAAAATAGCGACCCCTATACGCAAGTGTCATTACTGTATTTCCACAACATTTTCAGGTTCAAAAATGAGGCAGTTTGCTGTATGACATCACAACTCTGCAACATTGCTTCGAGCTATCCGTACATAAGAAGCACATGCCGCGTGTAGAGGGACGAACCTGTTTTCACAAGACCAAGCACTTGCCAGCAGACCGCGTGATGAGTGGCATAGGTATAGACAACGCTCGCAGGGCTGAAGATTTGCAGTGTTAACCCCTAAATCTGAGTGGTGCCTCAGCAGTACCGCATATGGCCGAGATTAAAACTGCACAGATATTCCTTTAAATCCATAATTTCCTGAAATTCCCACCGTGATGCGTCATAATCGTAAGACGAGTTTGATCACACCCATCGCACAATGCTGAATGTCTCAAGCAGGGATTCCAAATCGGTGAAATCAGGTCAACCTTTCTAGGTCAGCACCTGTCTAACAGTGCTAAACTTGCCGACCCCTTCATGCAATCCACTAATTAATTTTATTTCTTCCTTGAGAGATCACAACAACAAAGGACGCTTCCTCTCACTAAAACTGAACCTGATCACATTATAACACATTGAAAACCCTATGTTTTCAATGGCTGTAAGATGACCAATGCTGTGGCAGGTCTCAAATGACTTTGTATGTTTCAAGGACATGGGTGTGTACATATTTTGTGTATACTGTACCATACAATGCGGCCTACACCTATATCTCTGGCCAGTTTACTGTTGGCACAGGCATTTTTTTTAGTGTGGTACTGTACAGAATCTGTTGACAGAATCTCCTCCAGAACAGGGCGGTCTAGAAGGTGGCCTGAGATCCCATGTGAATATATCTTCAGGGCCATATACGTGGGAAGGTCTGCAGCAACCTGCGGATGGTTGTGGGTTTCCCCAGGGCTCTGCCGGATTCCACCCACCATAATGCTGGCTGCCGTCGTATAAGTGAAATATTCTTGAGTACGGCGTAAAACTCCAATGAAATAAATAAATAAATAAATAAATATCTTCCGGGGGATTTAAGGTACATGAGCAAACTCCAGCCCATGGTGAGAAGATCTGACGATATAGCCACAGTATGACTTCCAACAAAGAATCTTTTTCAGAGCCAAACAAACCTCTGAAAGCGGAAATTCTAGCACGTTAAAGGGTTTTCTCACATACAAACTTGGGTCTAAAGATTCATATATAGGAGACAACACGTTTGCAATATAGAATTAAAGCATCATCAGCCATTACTCGCAGGAAATGGATAGGCCTTGTACAGCTATTATTTATACATGCATAAGGAAATTTAATATGTATTCCGTTGTGAATGTTTTAGAGACGGACAAAACACGCTGACTTTGATCATCATTTTAGAGATTATGCAGGTATCCAGTGTACAATTATGGACAGACCTTTCTCAGCTGACGAACTAAATAAGGACTTCTGAAATGTCATCTGCACTGTTTTCATTGTGATCAGGTGTGGAAGAGCACAACAGTGAATTTCACTGCTTTTGGCTCAATAGTTAAGAGTTACGCAGCCGTGAGAAGTCAAATAGGCAGTCCGTAACGTTTGCCGTTGTCATACAAGTGTGTACAACATTCTTGAGTACGGTGTAAAACACCAATCAAATAAATAGATGAAATCAGTTTGGAGTGAGTTGTCCAGTTATGTTCATTTTTGACAGGCTTCCTACTGGAACATAGATTTTAAGCTCATCAAATATTATTACCAAATGATTACGATGATATTCTTCAGTCAAAGTTGACTAAAAAAAAAAATAAGTAAATAAAAAGGAAATATTGGTAATTTTTTTACAAGATTACAAGACTGAACAAAGAAGTAAACCAGCCAACATCCAAAAAAATTGTGAAGAGCCCTCACAGGGTAAATGTTATACAAATGGACATTATTCTTTTCCCTTATCAAAATACTTACATTCAGAAAATTCATCTTTCATCTGCAAAAGAAACAAAAATTTGCCACAACTGGAGTCAGATCTAATTCAACAATGTTCAAAGCAAACAGCAGTCATGATCAGGTCATTCATATCTGACAGTATTAGTTCCATTCTAAATCATTTGTTTTGCAATTTTTTATGCTTTATGTTGTGTTTCTATTTACACATATACAGGATGTTAACATCAACCACTATCCTTTAATGCATTATTTTTTTTTAAAAAATCACACGATTCCACAACAATTAATTTATCTCAACTAACAGTGCATTATAAACAGTTTTGATGACACCGTATTGTATCACAGTCAAAGAAACAGCACACAGTTGCTGTCAAAACAATACAGGTGAATGTATTTTGTTTTAGCATCAGAACATTCAAACAAATATGTCCACTGCTCATGAACAATTTCAGTTACCGGAGTATCTGACTAAAATAACAACAGAAACTACTATTTACTGTACATCTTCAATCCTTTCAACCAGAAAAGCACATTTTCAGTGGAAGTTATGTGTACAATTATTATGAAAATGGGGCAAAAAATGATTTGTTTGTGTCATAAAAGATGCAAGCTTCAATCAAACTACGCAAATTACTTCTCTACACCCCACAGTTCTCTCAGAATGTTTCAAAATAATGTTGCAGGGTTGAAAAGGTTGAAAAATTAGGGCAGGGATTTGACCCAGAATCTAGAATTGAGTAGCAGTATTACATTACACTAGGAGGCTGGTGATCAGATCTGAATACTCAAATCCTTATTACTGCACAAGATGACTTTTGGCCCTGGGAATTTTGCCCCCGGACATTTTGTATTTGAAATATTACACATGCAGAATATTTTAATTCCGTTCTCTGGATTTTGAGACGCACAAAATATCCTGTTTCCAGCAGCAAAACTGCTGAGCCTGGCATTATGGTACATCACAATATACACTGACCATTTACACAAAATACAGTAAATCACCTATGATTCCATGGAGATTTTCATCAGCTATCCCCCTAGCTGTATCCACTCTAGCCAAGAAAATGGTTGGTGAAAAAAGGTAATAAGTGACACACCACAAATCAAACAGAATTTCACATTATTGTTTCCTAGTTATTACATTGGGCTGAATTTGTCAATGAAAAATTCAACAAAATTATAGGTGACTTTTGTAACCACCGGTGTTTTACCTCATTTCCCTCCGGATCTCTACCTGGTGCACCTGAAATCAAATCATACACATTTATTATTTATTTCAGGGGTGTTTATCACCATACCCAAGAATATTTCACTTCCTAGTATATGATCGCAGCTACATGTAGCATTATTGTGGGAGGAGCCATGGTGATGTCTACGATTACAATATTTCTATATATTTTGGTAGCACAAAATCACAATTGTAAGCTACAGGTATACAGAAGGAATTACATTCGTAAACTCTTAATTTTCTTACTTTTTTTAAGCATTAACCACATTTTCATATGGTGTACTTCGTCAATAACATCAGTAAAATTCACACAACCAACATAAGATTTATTTATTTATTTGATTGGTGTTATATGCCGTACTCAAGAATATTTCACTTATACGATAGTGGCCAACATTATGGTGGGTGGAAACCAGGCAGAGCCTGGGGGAAACACACGAACATCCGCAGGTTGCTGACAGACCTTCCCACGTAAGGCCAGAGAGGAAGCCAGTATGAGCTGGACTTGAACTCACAGCGACTGCATCGGTGAGAGACTTCTGGGTCAATACGCTGCGCTAGCACGCTAACCAACTGAGCCACGGAGGCCCCACCAACACAAGAGCAAAAATTTCGTACAATGATGGGTGAAAATCTGACATGGTATGAAAAAGACTTGGATGATCTATCTTGTACATCTTATAAAAATCAGTCACGTACATGTACATGTAGTTTGAAACATTTTGAGCAGACGAAGAAATTCGTACACGTATGACATTTGAGTTTTAATACGGAGCAAGTCAAATGTCAGTTACAGTAAGTTCCAGAAAAACTCTAATATAGTTGTAGGAACCTCATAAAGTGCATATATGTATAAATTAAATGTTCAATGAACTGGGTAAAGGGGGGATGAATGATAAAATAAACACAGGCCTTAACAAACTAATCACTCTGGACTTTGGCCTAAAAATAGATCAAAGATAGACCCGAATGATACGCACAAGGGTTAGAAAACCCATAATGTATCTTGACATTCAGTTTTGTTACTAGGAGATATTTGCTTCAGGAGATACCAAGATGACAAAAGTGTGCTTGGAAGAATGGAAGAATGTAACAGCTAATAATGTATATTGCTTTACTCCCACTGGGGACAGGGTCAGATAGTAGGAAGCCTGAAATTAATAACCGTGGTTGTTCTCAGGCCACACAAATTTACATGGTTCTTTGATGAGCTCAAAAAATCTTTTTCCAATAGCAGAGGAGAGTTTAAGAACAGAACTTGAAAATCTTGTAGGAAAATATAGACTATCCCAGCAATTTGATAGCAAAGCCTTGAAAAACAAGAGCATCATAAAAACGTCAAGACCGGACAAAATAGCTTGGATCCAGCCTGTCACAGACACGAGTGCAAAATTTCAGTTCAATGCATGAAGTGCTGAAATCATGAAATTATGGTAATTTATGGTAATTAATATGCACACAGAGCATAAGGATTCCCCCTTGTCACTATGCTATATACGCATGTAAAACTTCAATTCAATACATGCAGTACTTTTTGAGATACATGTACCTACCCTACTTTTTAATTAACACTGATTCTAACACAGCATACACTAAGTCATGGACACAGTGAATCAACGATGGAACATCCTCCTTGTGTTATTGTTCTCTACACGTATGTGTATAATTAAGGCCAATACATGCAGCACTTCTTAAGATACCACCCCTAACATTTTGTTTAATGTTTGTTTCCCGGTGACTGAATGCCGACGCTGACACTCAAGGCCACTATGCCTGTACTTTGTTACAGGCGAGCTAAACACGATTATCAGTTTAATTTTTATTTCATTTTTGCATTTTTTGTCGTGTTGCTCACTCGTAAAACACAATATAAAATTGGTGTCACATAATGATGTACATGAAGTAGAAACTGAAGTAAGGCTTTCATGGATGAAGCGGAAAAGAAAAAGTATTAATGAAAAGCTGGAGAACCACCAGAGTGCAAGCAAACACATCAACGTACATGTGTGAACTACACTTACATTGTAGGCTTCTTCACCGACACAAATACTCTAACTGGATATCAATTTTCCTACATCATTACAATAACTTCGTAACAGCTAGTTCGGGATTGCTCTGATGTTACATTTGACAAAATTTTGTTAGGCCTTGGATGGCAAAAAACCAATGTCAGAGCATGCTGCATTTAAAAACTGTGATGCAGTTGCCGTGGCAGTGTGTCATGGGATTTGAGACAAAAATTATCCATCAATTCAGGCCTTAAATTTGTAGACACGTATCTGTTGATCTGTTATTTCATATGTCACATGGTGATGCTCAAAGCGAACATCTGTACGAACAGCCTCAACATACCTGACAAGGGCAGGTAACTGCATCAGGGTTTTAAAACGCGCTCTGGCCTTTGTTGTTGCCATCCATGGCTGAACTAAAAACTGACCTCACATAACTGTGCTTACATACATAACATACCCCAAATATAAACCAGAGCACCAGTTGAAATTACTGTGTAGCCTCCTAGAAATATCAAGCCAAGTTTCCACATGTTTTTTCCAGTCCATTTTGGTTCTTTTTTCTTCTCCTTTGCTTTATCCCCAGTATTCTTAGCATTGTGCGTGATAATAGGGTCCCGCCTGTCAAAAACCAATTTCAGGAATATTTTTGATGCAGACAGTCCAGAATGATGCAATGTACAAACCCTCTTCATTTACTTATTAGTTTAATTTATTGATTCTTTTACATGGTACTCAAGAATATTCCACTAATACAATGGTAGCCAGCATTATGGTGGAAGAAAACCCGAGGGAAACCCATGATCATCCATTTGCTGTTGGAAAACGTCCCCACATACGGCCATTTACTCGTTTTCAGGCTTAACTTGAGAAGATTTCACTGAAATATGACAGCGATTGGGCTTATGCCATGGATGGAGGAACCTGGCATCCTTAAAGTAAACCACAGCCCTTACCCAGGTAACTGAAAATTTCAAACCTCTATGCTTTGAATGACAGCCAAAGTACAAAACCTGCAAATCACAGAAAAAATTACAATGATATACAGTAACAAACTATGTCTTGCACAGAAACGTTTGAAAATTCAAGAATTAATATTTCATAAAAACGCAGTAGAATAATCAATTACTCAATTCTGTTAATTAATTCACTATCAATAGTTTGGACTAATTACCCAAGTCTCTGCTGAAAGTAGGAATCAGAGTAAAGTGTCCCTCCAAGTCCAACATGAACTAAGATTACCCTTAATGACCCAAAATTTCGTCCACAAATGTGCATTTTTAGAGGCAAATAATGTCACAAAATATTATTTTTGGTGCTGAAATCTACAATTTTCTAGTAGAATATCATCCCATGTTCCAAGCAAACCTCAAAACAGCTTTCTAAAATCAATAGAACTCTCAGTCAGGAAAAATAGGTAAGTTATTTATGGATGAAATTTATGGTCCTTCAGGGTAATTTCTAAAAAGCTTGAATCAGCTTACACGTGGCACTTCACCTTAATACATTGTGTGAGATTAATTTATTTAATTGATTGATGTTTTATGCCTTATGTTGGGAGCCATATGTGAGGATGTCTAAAACAAAACTTTTTCCAAAGTTAAAAATATTGCTAATCATATAAACAGCACGAAGTCACAAATGTGGGTTGTAAATGGCTAGAGACTGTGCCTGTTTATTTATTTATTTATTTGATTCGTGTTTTATGCCGTACTCAAGAATATTTCACTTATACGACGGTGGCCAGCATTATGGTGGGTGGAAACTGGGCACAGCCCGGGGGAAACCCACGACCATCAGCAGGTTGCTGCCAGACCTTCCCACGTGACAGTGCCTGTAGTTCTGTACCTTCCAAGTTCTTTCAGTTCACATGACCATAGTCTGCATGTTAATTAGTGTCACTGGCAAGGAAATTAACATATCATGCAGAAGGACTACATCAGGGGATTTTCTATTTTCAGGGGGACGCATTTCTCAAAGCAGAAAATCAAGTTCTTTTCAAATTTTGTATTTTTTTTTCGCTGAGTACTGCACAACTGAAGGGCAAGAAAAAAAATTTGATAGTTTGAAATCTCTGTATTGATCATGTTGAAGACTGCACATATCCAGGTAGCCCAAAGCTAAGCTGGATGTACTTACGTAATACCCAGCTTCAGGACAATCTAGATCCACGTGGACAATAGACTTCCTCTGTATTACCTCCCTTGTTACGTGATAGCCACCACGATGTAACGCAAGATTAGTTTTTGGGGCGTGAAATTATGAGAAATTGGACCTCACCTAGTAAAGCTCATGCAGAATGTTTAAAATATTTTGCAATCAACAGAATGCAAAAAAAACATGATATCAGCCTTTACGAGTCCCAGGAATGTGTCGAGATCTATTAGTAGCTATCCACAGCTTACTCCTAAAAATGCACCTTTTGAACAGGAGAGCGACCTCAAGGGACGCGATCTGGTGCAGACCTATTGTTTTGTATTCACCGATTCCCTAAAACGTCTGAAGAGTAAATATGCCGAAGCCAGCATCGGGAACCATCTTCCAACAGTATAATCCAGCTGTATAAGCTTTTGAATTGAACAACTATAATCAACTCCAAACATGGAGGACATTGGTTCAAACCTTAAGAAAAGTGAGGTAGGATTCAGGCTGTTATTTCGGGTTAAATTGTCCACATGGAACTAGATAAGGGCTTATACAGGGGTTGAATGACCTACTTCTGATAGCCATATTGGAATACTTTTACCTATAACAGCCCATGTTAACAGGACTCCAACATGGCTACCTGACAATTGTTTTGCCAAGGTGATGACGGCACATGCAACCCTTCTATACCGCAGCTTGGGGGTTAGGTAAGTACGTCCAGCTTAGCTCTGGACTAACATCTGAGAATTCCACTTGACTGCGGCAGTAACTAGCAGACAACGAGGTGAAAGATAACACGTGTAAATTGTTAGCTTCATGAAGCTATAGTTGTGCACATGTCGCAGTAAAACAAAATTTTGCATTCACTTCCATGGAATGTGCCAACATTTTCGCCTTTGTGTTGATAGGGTAAAGTTTGATATGTTTGATGCAACGTGCTGACATGTGACAGTGTGCTGTGCGAATAGGAATAATTTTACACACGTGTTTTCGTGTCAGTAAAATCAGTAAAAAGTTAAGAGTGACCGAGAGATAAAAAGAAAAAAATCATCTGAAGTCACGTGGAAATTGAAATACACAAAATCTCCTATCTTTTACTCTTCTTCTCTGTTAATGCCAGCTCTTGGCTTTTACCTGGTTACGGTACTATTGCCACTAGCCTCGACAACTCCAGCTTTCAAAATTTCTTCATTGAGTCCTTCAGGTGTTTCTTCATTTTTCTGTTTGGAACAAAAACAAACTGAAGGCGTGGCCCGTGACAAGAGAGGTACGTTCTTTCTCGTAATTGCACAATACAACCGTTCATGTCCCGAACAAAGATTTGGAATTCTCACTTTAGGTATGCATTTTACACTTCGCCAAAGCAACGTGCATCTGTGAATTGAAGCCATTTTGCACTAACACAATGACAGTTATCTGCCCTTAGAATACACATGAAACCGTGACGGCTAGGGTCCAATGCAACTCTACGCCGGGACCGGCACCAGGGAGCTGCACCACGCTGGGACTGGTTGTCGCCAACATCAACCCCAAATACCCTCAAGCCGCCTTTTGATCAATTTTATTTTTTTTTATATAAAAAGTCTCTATAAAAGTATGCTATACATTTTATGGTGTATCTGACGCAGTATTGTTTTCGTCCTTTTTTTTAATGGATAGTAACGACCGGCCGAGCACGGAAGTCATTGCCTTAAAGCAACGTTCGTCTTTAAAAATGTGTTGTGTAGGCTTGACAGGCACAGTTGTGGACATTCTAGCGGTAGTAAAGCTGTAGCTAAACGTCAGTTTCTGAGAAGTGACCCTTTGGTTGTTGTGTTAAATTTTAGGTAAGGACATGTTGTTGGGTTAAATTTTTAAAATATACCTTACATTAAAATAGAATCGAAGTAGCAAATGTTAAAGCTTCATAACAATAAGCTATCAAATCAAAGAAAATTAAAGTGGTTACCTCAAAACTAAGACCACTTAGAAACTCCTCTCAGAGGAACATGAACTATCCCCGAACATGCTAAAGGCGGATTTCTATGTATTCGACTTCGTGACCAAGTATAAGAAATGACATAACTCATTACTGGAGTACAAACACAACATCCGCTCTTTAATTCGGTTGACTAACAATGAGTGTTGCAGGTGTAAGTTTAATTTCATGAAGCTAATGAAATGGCTGGTTAGGGTGCATGCTTTTCTTGGTGACTGTCTTTTGGGTCGCTGTTTTCTGGGCGAGTGGTTTTCTGGGTGACTGGACTTCTGCGTGACTGATTGTCTAGGTGACTGGCCTTTTGGCTGACTGGGCTTCTGTCTGACTGGTCGTCTGGGTGTTTGGTCTTCTGGCTGACTGGTCCTGTGGATCGCTGTGGATGAAAAAATAGCGCATGTTATTCTACCCAGTGGAAAATATAATGATTTTGTAGAAACTGACAGAAATTGAGAGAAAAAATCGAATTTATTTCTTTATTTGATCGGTGTTGTACGCCGTACTCAAGAATATTTCACATATACGACAGCGACCAGCATTGTGGTGGGAGGAAACCAGACAAAGTCCAGAGGAAACCCTCGATCATCCGCAGGTTGATGTCAGACCTTCCCACGTACGGCCGAGGAAGAAGCCAAGTGGACTTCAACTCACAGCCACGGAATGGGCTCATGGGTTATGAATTCACACTTACTGAACAGTAATACTCAACACTGACATAAATCTTGATTTTATGGTGCTATAATAAAGCTATCAAGAATTTAAGAAATAAATACATTAATGGTAGCTGGTGTCGTGAAAGTGGTCTATAATACCACGAAAAAAAGAAATAAGAATTTAAATAAAACAGGTCATTATCATCTCGCCAGGTCATAATCTCGTCAGGTCATCATCAGCTTGTCAGGTGATCATCTCGTCCGGTGATCATCTCGTCCAGTCATCATCTCGTCCAGTCATCATCTTGTTAGGCCATTATCATCTCAGAAAGTATCATCATTTGGACAGAACATCATCTGTGCTGGTCAAAATAACGGGCAGAATCTGAAATAGAGCTTGGAGAAAGCAAGATTTAACATATCCCGTCCCAACCCCTTCAATAGACATTTCATGAAGATTTCATAATACAAGAAGCTTCAGCATTACATGTATCTTTAGGCATAATTTAATAAAGCTATAAACAAAATTAATCAAGAAGCATTAACTTTAGGTTTAATTTAACAAAACTATACACAAAAGAAACAAAAATTAAAAAAAATAAAACATCTTTTGCGGCTGGTCATCATCTCGGCTGCTTATCATATCATTAGATCATCACCTGGCCAGAACATCATCATCATCATTATCTAGTCAAATCATCACTTTGTCAGGTCGTTTTCATCTCGTCAGGTCACCATTCTTCTGGCTCGTCAGCATCATTTGGGGAAGTGCCATCATTTCTATATGTCTTCATCTGAGCTGGTCATCTCGTCAGTAAAGTGGAAGAATCTGAAAGGGAACATAGAGAAATCAACATTTAACACTTTATTCCCGGCCTCTTCAATAAACATTTCATGAAGATTTTATAATCCAAGAAGCATGAAGCATTAACTTTAGGTTTATTTTATAAAACTGCAAACAAAAGTAATCTCATCACTATATCGTCAGGTCGTTATCATCTCGTCAGAAAATCGATATCACCATCATCATCATCTCACCATCATTTCGTCAGCTAATCATCTCGTCATGTTCTGATTACTACAGAATCACCTTAAGGCGAGAAATTGTTTTTCAGATACACTGTAGGCCTATAGATACTATATGGAGCCATATACTGAGGGAAGTGGTCATTCAGATACGCTCTGTAGATACCATATGGAGCCATCTACTTGAGGGAACTGGTCATTCAGATACACTGTATAGATACTACATGGAGCCATCTACTTGAGGGAACTGGTCATTCAGATACACTGTATAGATACTATATGGAGCCATCTACTTGAGGGAACTGGTCATTCAGATACACTGTATAGATACTATATGGAGCCATCTACTTGAGGGAACTGGTCATTCAGATACACTGTATAGATACTATATGGAGCCATCTACTTGAGGGAACTGGTCATTCAGTTGCACTGTATAGATACTATATGGAGCCATCTGCTTGAGGGAACTGGTCATTCAGATGCACTGTATAGATACTATATGGAGCCATCTACTTGAGGGAACTGGTCATTCAGATACACTGTATAGATACTATATGGAGCCATCTACTTGAGGGAACTGGTCATTCAGTTGCACTGTATAGATACTATATGGAGCCATCTACTTGAGGGAACTGGTCATTCAGATACACTGTATAGATACTATATGGAGCCATCTACTTGAGGGAACTGGCCATTCAGATACACTGTATAGATACTATATGGAGCCATCTACTTGAGGGAACTGGTCATTCAGATACACTGTATAGATACTATATGGAGCCATCTACGGTACTTGAGGGAACTGGTCATTCAGATGCACTGTATTGATACTATATGGAGCCATCTACTTGAGGGAACTGGTCATTCAGATACACTGTATAGATACTATATGGAGCCATCTACTGAGGGAACTGGTCATTCAGATACACTGTATAGATACTATATGGAGCCATCTACGGTACTTGAGGGAACTGGTCATTCAGATGCACTGTATTGATACTATATGGAGCCATCTACTTGAGGGAACTGGTCATTCAGATACACTGTATAGATACTATATGGAGCCATCTACTTGAGGGAACTGGACATTCAGATACACTGTATAGATACTATATGGAGCCATCTACTTGAGGGAACTGGACATTCAGATACACTAAATAGATAAGTATAGGGCTGGTTATATTAAGAATGTCCATCTGTAAGCCTACAGTCCCCGTGTCAACAAGTAAATGGTTGCCGTCTTAAAAAAAAAAATTTTTTTTTTGTAGTATCTCTCAGTATAGAATGAGAACACAGAAGTATTGTGGAGGTGAGTGTAACATTTACACAAATTAGTACAGATAGTTTTCCCTTTCTCTGAGTATTGCTGCAAATAAATGAAAACGAAGATGAAATCGAATGTTTGTTAATGTATATTTTTAATGGAGTTTTTAATACCGATGATACTCGTGATGCAAATATTGCTGAACCGTGCTCAAGAAGAGAACGTAGAGCTGGGATGTGCAGAACTGCATTTAGGGTTCTCCTTTGCCCAGGTTTCCAACCACCATAATATTGACCGCCGTCGTGCAGGTGAAATATTCTTGAGTATGGCGTAAAACACCAAGTAAATCATTTGCCCAATGGGGTCCATGGATCGGGAAGCTAATTTAGAGGCTTGACCCACTTAGCGTTCAGAGATTGTCATATGTATATACTGTAGGCATATACCTTTCATGCATCAAAAAAAGCAACTACAAAGTTTAATCACCTAAATTTTCAACTTTTTCGCATTTCATTGTAATATATATGCACATTTTAAATTTGATTTTGCGTCCAAAACTACATTGATTCGATTTGGCCAATTTCTGGGTTTCACAAAAACTATAATTTCATCAGTCTACACGGAATACTGTGTTCAGAATATGCTTAATTAAACACCTTGCAAACATGCGAAAAGGTTGAAGACTTACAGTACATAATAAAAATGTATAAAACGATTTTATTTACATGTGTATACAAGGTTGTGTACATATAGGCAACGTTTTTCAGGTTTTTGATTGATGTAAGCGACGATCAGTTCCAGCATGAAATCTCCCCTGAGAGGTCCCAGTAACGAGGTGCACTGTTGGGTACCGTTTTTCGTTAACTCCAGGTTGCCTTAGCGCGTGATGGAGATTTCTTTGGAAGTCCCCAAAGTTACAGAATTTCCCTAACAGACAACAGCCGTTTTGACTGAAAGGCTACCATTTTGACTCAGCAAGAAATAATGAGTTATCGGGGAGGTAGGGGCAAGACTGGTGGAGGATTTTCTGTGACCACAGAGCGGGATGGTTCAAGATCTTTTGACGGTACATCTTACTGCATGACATGTTGTTGTTGTTATGATTCATAGTATTTTCAAAAGTTGTGAAATGCTCTGGATTCGAACTTCTTCCATATTTGGTCAGCCTCATTCAGGGAAGCATGAATGAATTGACGTAATTAGTGGTGACATAAGAAGTTACACGTAAATACTACTGTATCATTTACAGCTTCTGAAAAACCACCGAGCTAATAAGTTCCAAGATTGTAGATTGTTCTGATATGTGATTGTGTATTATTATCTTTGTTCAAAGAATTGGGCTATTGTAAAGACTAGAATTATATGTTCGTGTAACTTTCTACATCACTTTCTATGGTGTAGACCTTTTTCAGATGTAGTTCACTTGACCAAGGCATATGACACACGTACATGCGCATTCAACCCTTACTGGGTTCATCTGTCTTAAAGGCAACAAAAAAAAACATGTTACAGCACATCAACTCCAGTGGTGAAGTATTATAAGCAACCGGCTACAGACCCGACATGCTAACTGATGGAAGTTCGAATACGAAGGATTTCACAAAAAAGTGAAGTAAATCCTTTCATAAAGGTATAAGTCACGAATTATACAGCACAGCAATGCCATATGAATGACACTGACACATGACGAAATCTAAAATGATGAACGTCTTACTTACGCTGTTCTTCTTTGTGTGCAAATTGAACATCTCCCCCATTCAATTTTAACCAATGAAAAATCGGCAAAAGCATACGACTGGGGGGGGAAAAGATGACATCAGAATGCACGTGGAAATCAACACGTAGCTATAACCCTAGTCCTTACAACACCCAGAGAATTGCATGTGACTGGCTGCTAATGAAATGAAATTTTTTTTTTTCATGTACTAGAGGTTTGTTAGCAAGAAACTTTTAATATTGGGTAAGATGTTGAAGGTCCAGTGATCCTGGCGTATGCCGTATAGTAATGTAAAATATCAAGCATCTTTAAACCATGGAGGTATATGTAGGCCCTATTAGGGATTCACGTTTTCGGAATTTCTGGGTGAGGGTGCATATACCAGAAATTGAGGTTAGATTACATGTTTGGCCCATGTAGCCACTTTAAGGCATACACGCAGTAACCTTAAATTGTGATACATGTGCTCATTTGTATGTAATTTTAAGGTGGAATCTCTAATACTATCCTTTTAATTTACTATCCTCACGCATGAAACTAATTAACTCACTGCATGGTGGTCACATGGACTGCTCGAGCCTCGGTGGAATTGAGTGTTTCAGTGGTACCAAGTGCCTTGCCGTAGACAGCCATTTTGAAGTGTCACGTGACCTACTTCTGGGTTTGAAATACAGATGAGTTTTGGCATTGAAATCTTCGAGAAAACTTCTGTATTTTGATTGCTGTCTGTAAGAACAACTTCAAACTTCTTAATTCAATCCAGGAAGGCATAAAATATAACTTGCGTGTTTAGTGCAGGTAAATTTGGGGGCTATGTTCACGCACTTTATTAAAATCCCTCCGATCAAGTTAGAGTGCGCAGATGTGCGACGATTTGTTTGAGAGGTGGTGATGGACTCAATGTTACAATGAATGTCAGAATTATGAATGGACCAATGCTTAGTGTGATCTAAATAAACTACTGACATATAGATATTGCCACAAAAGACAAGAAAACAAATAAGTCATAATCAAAGGTAGAATGTAGATTTTTTTTAATTGAGAACACTTTCCATTCGCCCAAAACTCATGTATGCGAAGGCCGTGTACAGCCAGGATTCTAACACCAGTTTTCAGTATTTGCGCAAACACCCCCACATAGAACTCCCTAGACTGTGAATCCCTCATGGGCCCTATAGAAGGCGGAACAACTCAGGATCGTCAAGTCTTCAAAGTATGATACCGGCGTAACAGGACTCGTAACCCAAACACCTGACGCCAAAAAGAAAATATATTCTGCGTTGGGGTTGTCATTGGCCAATGAAATATACGTTGCCCTTAGCGTTAGGTTTTGGGTACAGGACTCAGGCTTTGTTTTAACAGGGGATTAACCTGTCTGTCTTGTGGCGACAGGAGACTGAAGATAGTTGTAGCTGATAAAGATGCTGGCATTTGTATAGTTTTGCAAGCTAAATGATCGCCCTTGGGTTCTCTGTGGCAAACATGACTGTACGTACAGAGAGATTATGCAAAAACTAACTTCAAAGAATATCAAGCAATGCATAAATGAAGTTTATTTGCTGCATATATGCTTCACGCCCTGTGTTGAATTCATGCATTCGATTACAAGTGAACATATAGCGTCACCACGGAGGGTAAAAATTTTGTTTAATTCTGCTTTGTTTTTCTGTCGTAGGTGTAAGTAGTAAATATGTAGACCTGTGTAAAAGTATGCTTTATAGAATAGAAATAATGTCTCTGATCACCTGATCTTTGTTGTTCATTTTAGCATTGTAAATATGGAAGAGAATTTTAGAAATGGGATGCATGCAGTTCCAAAGATGCCACTCTCTGCAAGTCAGGGGGCCAGTGGTTATTCCAATCGCTGTAACATGAAGTAGACGAAGCTAAGGTGCGCACACGGTGCATTGCAAAGCCTAATGATTTCTAGGCTTCGTGTGCAATACAACGTATTCATTGTTACATAGATTACTCTGATTACTTAAAGGAAAAGACAACAAGAAAACATAACCAAAGTTATTTCAGAAGAGGGTCCATACAGATCTAAACGGGCATAGGCAATTTTTAATTACGTACTTGGTAACTCTATAAATCACCTTTTAGTCAGGAATTCTTATGAGGCTGTGGGATACTCAATTTTAGAGAAACTAGAAACCTTATCCGTACCGGTATTAAAGGTGGGACATGCCTTAGTATGGTCCCGCTTATAACAACCAAAGGCCACACATTGTGTTTCCTGGTTGAGACAGAGGTATTCCATTATCACTTTCTGATTGAAAATGGGTTTAAAATGTATCAAAATTATCTCTGAGCAGAAGGAAAACAGCTGATTTAACAGTACTTCTACATGGCAAAATGTTGAAGTAGGGACAGGTGATGTCATGGTGGTATAGATATTTTCTCGGGTGGTGGGAATATCTTGCCTTTGATGGGTTAAATTTGAGAGCACAGTGGCTCATTTGATATTCCATACCTGGGTGTTTTTGCGTACTTTGAACTGCGATATTTTGGTTATCCTACATCCTACAAAATAATAAGTGCTGTTTTAAAGTCAACATAAAGTCTGAGGCTATATATACAGAGAAAAATGATATACATGTAGTTATCACAGAAAAATTGTAAATTATTCTACAAAGTAGCCATGATGTAGAAGCCCGTATGAAATTGATCAATCACTAGCGCTGAAAGCGTCCTGTAGTAATTTGCTGTCATGTCAAAAAACCTATTAGCTCTTGATTGTCAGTATTGTTTCTTATAGTGGATAGACAGGTATCCATGCAATAAAGAGGATTTTGTGGTTTAAATGTTAAACTGATGCATTTTGAACCACACATTTATGAGCAAGGAACTGAGAACGGCTGCCCATGTCACGATGCCGTCATTATTGGGCAGGATACTGCAGTAACTTGTCAGGGTAAACTGGCAAGAAGTCCGCCCAGGAGAGGCATTGCATGAAGAAAAATATTGTTACTTGGCATTATTTTTCCTTAGCAAAGTCAGTTGTATTACGAAAATATCTTCCCAAAATCTGAATGGAAGGGTTTGTTATCAGTCAGAAGGCCCTGCTATGTTAGGTAAATCCCCTGAGGCGGGTACCAAATGCTTACACCCATGCAGGACAAGGATGAGCTGGACCATTGTGTCCATGAACATCACCCTGACTGAGCGTGAAACTAAAAGAAACATCGGCCCTTTGAAAACGGAGTAGAGGTGATGTGTGTACTCGTTTTTGTTCGTATTTTCCCATTGCCACCTTTGGTACAGGAGGGCGCCTTGGTTTTGTGACAACACTCTAGATATCTATAACATGGCAATATGGCATCACTGAATGAGAGACTAGGTACTGACAATTGTTTGCTATTTAGTTTGTTCATAAGCGGTGTAGAATTTTTAAAATATTTTTAGAATATTTCTGGAATACTACTTTATTAATTGATTCAGCTTTAGTGGCATGCTATTGCTCACTTTAACTTTAAAGGAGAAGAAAATTTAAATATCAAACAAATACCATTGAAAAGAGTATGCATTTCCTCACAAGTGCATGCCATAAAAAAATTCTAATATGTACCTCAAGTTGATAAATTATGAATAAAGTCAGCGCCAAACTCCGCTGTGGGCGACTCCATTTTGCCTAAGAACTATTGCCATTGGAAGCTGCCAAAGTGCAGTTCGTACATTTCTGATAGAACTCTTCTTTCCAGAACGTAGGGAACAGGTATCGGAAAACCTGAATGTTGGACGTAGGTTCCGAGTTTACATGAACAAGCCAGCAGTTGTAACGACTCTCATTGGCTGAGAGGGAACACACCCCCAGCATAAATTACAGGGTGTTAAAGATGGATGCGATGGACTCAGCGATTTATGCCAGCTTTGCCGTTTTCAGGCCTTATGTGCATGGCGGGGAAAAATTGCAAAATTATGCAGCAGGCACCACCAGATAGAAAAAAATGTCCTCTTTTCCGCCTATAATGTCATTTTTTAAAGTTTTCTTTTCCTTTAAATGTTACTCCTTATCGAAACATATACATATATACATATACATATTTCTTTTACAGATGACAGAAGATCTGGTGGACCCCGAAAAAATTTCAGACGAGGACGAGGCTCGTACAGAGGTAGAGGGAGAGGCTATGGAGGTATCAACAACATTCAAGTTCTTAATTATGCAAAAACTACTTAATATTGCCATTTATCCATTAGGGTGAAATATGCTCTGTCTATTTTATGCATTTTTGAGCCTGTTTGATAAAAGATTTGATTTCCAAGCACATTCTTTGTTAGCAAGTCTGTGATAGATTGGATAAATGTAGTTCGAAAGAAACTCCACCCTTACCTATACCCACATGTACTGATGTTCACCCACCAGGGTCGTTAAAATTGTGCTTTTGTTTAGTAACCCTGAATTTTTGAGTTTGCATAGATAAGATTAGTTACAGGTTTACTGTTCGTCTGTATGCAGGTCCACGTGACAGAGACGGCCCAAACCCCCGCTCCAGGCTTGATGAAGATGGGGATACAAGCATGAAAGAGGATTCCGTAGGCCCATCAACAAGCAGATAGTAAGTTCAGGATTAGTGGTGAGAAAGGCGAGGAAAGTTTGTCAGGTACACTGTACCTTACAAATACCTTACAAAATTACCTTCCGATTCAGGTACACTGTACCTTACAAATGGCAGTGGTTTACAACATGCACACCCGTTTCTGTTACCCATAAACCTGTTGTATCAGTATAAAATGTTTGACTATAGCTTTGATTGCAAAAAATCTTCTGGCGTGGAGAGTACAGGCAGAGGAGTAACAATGATGTGATAGTTGACAGGTAGTCGCTCATAACCAGTGACATCTGGCCCCTTATCAGATTTCTCAATTAAGGTTTTATTCTAACTGTTCATGTAAAAGCTTAAATAGTAGCACATCACACACACCTTAGCACCATTGACTGGATAACAATCAGATTGAACACCAATCAGATTGAATACCAATCAGATGAATAAGTGTTCCTGTTCAGACTCACTGTTTTTTTTCATGTAGAACCCATTTCACTTCTGATTGTAAAATTGGTGTGCTGAAACAAGTAGAAAGCATGATTTATTATTGTCGTAGCAAACATTACAACAGGTCAGTGTTAAGCCAGGCCATTGATGCACAGTGTTTAAGCTCAATAACTAAATAAAACATATCTTAGGGAAGAAAAAAAAGTCTTAAGACACCTGACACAGTCCAGGTTAGGCCAAGGATAAAAACACCCTGGCTGGAGACACACACCTGCAATCAGGTCAAGACGACAACTTTTCATTCTCCCTATACAAAACCTACTACCATCTGATGACATCTGAACCAAGGCCTTGATGCAAAGATTGACACATATTCTTTAAAACCTATTCATTTGTCGCCAAAGATTTCTGGTCATGTAGCAACCGCAAGTCATCCATAAAAAGAAAGGAACGATTCATTGGGATAATCCAAAAGATATGATAAAATAAGAAGAATAGCAGAAATAAAGGTGTTTTGAGAGGAACAAATTAACATTGTGTTAAAACTTAAAGTGTGGCCTTCTCATAGTCTCAGTAAAGGTGAGAAAACCTTTGCATTTTTCGTATTCTATCAAATACACGTTATTAAATGAATAGATACAACGTGTATGATTCTATCCCAAAATTCTTCTGTTACAGCACACCGTATGGAGCTCGCCCTAACAACAGACGGACGTACGTCCCTGGGGGTAGCAAGTTGGCCATGGACAGATCAGGTGACATACTAAATATTCAACTGTTTATACAGGTGCTAGGAACATTGATATAGCACCGTGCCTAGTTCAGACTACCACATTTCTCTTGTACAGTTTTACCCCAGGGTGCCTCTCTGATTTCCTAGACTAGGTAAAAATTTGAAAGTGTGAACACTGTCTTGAAGATCAAAGCTTGGTCTGCAACATGCGGGTGCTTCACATTCTACATATAGAACGGGTTTTGTAGTATAGTCTGCCCTTGTTGATTTACACAGCCTTAACTTTGATACAAGTTCCAAATTTCATGAGAACACAGCATTTGTTTTAGTTATATGTTTTTTTCTGGCCATTCGTAGATTACCAATCTTGAGGCGATTCTTGTATTGTAATAAATTTTTATGAACTCTGATTCAGTAAGAAGCCTGTTGAAAGTGAACATTGTCCGGCAGTATTTTAGTGACCTACTTTCTTATGGTCAGAATTCATGCTTGGCGTGATAGTCTTTGTCTGCCAAAGACTATGGAGCTAAATCGAATGAAGCATCATACATTTATCCGCTGGAGGGCTTCCCAGTATGATAGGGGCAATTGACCTTGACCTACACGTATTTCACTGGTCACAGTTCATGTATGATTTTCCTCCACTCTCACTGTTTGTGGGGCATTTGGTGACTATCAGCAGACAACAGAGTTCATGTGGTCTTTTGCTCAGTCTTTTCATTCGTTGAAAACCAGTTGTCTTCCACCAATATGGTGTCCATATCTGCATGTCACACATGAGAATGTTCATCAGTAAGTTGCCAAAGGTCAGTGGTTTACCCTGAGCACTCCAGTTTTCTCCACCCATAAAAGTGATTGCCGCTATTATATAGGTGAACAATTTTTGATTAAGGCATTAAACATGAGTCAAGTACGTGCAAATTAATATTTCTTGCCTTATTTGTGATCAATTCGTATGCATCCTTACGCATCTGTGGAAGAGGTGTTTTTTTCTCATACGTTTATGTGTATGTTGAAGAACAATCCAAGGGGAATCATGAAACTGACAGATTTCATGGAATATTTGAGACACATGTGGTTGGTGCATATCTTTTGATTTATCAAACGTCTCAAATTCTGTAATATTGCCCTCTGAATACACTTGTTTATGCCTGATTTGGTATGCAGACTTAAACGTATTACACATACCATAAACCCAAGCCATATCGTACATTACGTGAAACACCAATTAAAATAAACAACTAAATTCTTGTAGTCAGATGAATAAGAGCATGTTTTATAATGCTGACCTTTGTATTGTAGTCATTGTTTTTCTATGATTGTCTGTGTGATTGTGTTTTCAGAACGTACTGACATTAGCCATAGGGTTGGGTCAGCAGGTGGCGGGTCCAGGAACAAGAGACGAGGCAGGGACTTCGACAGATATAACGAGCTTTCTGATACAGGCTGGTATAAAGTCACGGTGCGTCTTTTTTTACAGGATTAAGATTTTGAAAAACCTGAAATTTGAAAGTTATCTTTTCCATGCCTTTGAAGAGCCAGGAAAATCTTGCGGTTTTATAGTTGGGTCTGGAAGAGCCTCGAAATTAAGACGGCAGAACTACATGTAACTTGAGCTACTGTGTACTGTATGGTGACATTTTCTTGGGAAAGTTTGTTTTATCAACATTTTTGAAATCGCTAATAATACATTGCTCTATATCTGAGAAATACTGAAAAGTTCAACTAAATGCTCGCTTGGCGTTCAGAATGAAGGGGATAGTGCAACTACTGGTTAACCTGAATCAGTATAATGACTCGGGCAGGGCGGCTTACTTGTCTTCGGTAAGTCATCTCAGTGAAGCAGCACTAAAAGAGCAGTGGAAATCCGTCCTGCAACAAGGAGGTACATTACATACACCCTAAGGATTCCTTCGTGGTCATATGACTGAAAAATTGAGCGCGAGTTGCACCAATGACAACAGTCGTCGAGTGACAGTCTAGTTAATCTTTTGCGTTTTAGAAAAATATCATGAGCAAAAATAAATAAGACTTGAATTATATTGAATAGAAACATTGATTGGTAACATGTAGAAATGCCAATTTAAAATAAGTGTTTTTTGGCTTGTTTGGCTTTTTGTGGGGATATTATAAGGCTCGTCCTTCGGCCTTTTCTCTTAGAAGTCATGGCTGAATTAGCAAGTCTTGTACGACTACAATAGAGTCACCCGTAATCTAAGAGCATTTTTGACGAGATCTAGTCCATATTTTTTTAAATCTGTGGCATTTCTAGGCTATGTATGTAACTTTACAGTATCCAGCGTTGTGTTACTGCAGTCACAAGCCATGCTTAGGCATGCAATAATCTCAAAATTATCTGTAAAAGTATTTCCATTGTTTCCTGCTGTCTGTATTTTACACATCCAGATGCCTGCAGTGAATGTACTGCTGTGACGTCACAGGTAGTGTGACGTCACAAGTAGTGGCCTGATTGTAGCCAAGTAGATTTTCCTCTGTTTTCAGCTTTTTAAACAATCGGAATGGATTCAGGGAACGTAAAACTATCCATCTGCAGATTGGAAGACCCAGGGCTGGGGATCTACTTTAATGATGTTTAAAGGCATTGAATCTATTACTTTTGTATTGTGTTTGTAAAATGGTTCATATCAACTCTCTGCTGTTTATGTTTGAAAACAGATACCTTACGGGAGTAAGACAGACAAGAAAGTTCTACTTGATCTCCTCAATAGTCACCTTGATGTCCCATTTCAACCTATACAGGTGAGCAGAACTAAAAAACAATATCACAGCCTATATTGCTGTTTTCATCTCCACAATCAGTGAGCACTAGCAAAGTTGCTCCAAGATTGAAGAGAAAAAATTGACTTGCCACCTGTATAAGCTGTAAGTTTATTGAAAGGAGAGTTTGGGTTGAAACCCCCCATATTGTTGTTCAGGTCAATTTAAATCATTAATCAGACATTTTGTGGTCTTAGTGGCAGTAATTGGAAGTTTGTTCAAGATGACTTTCCATCCAGTAATATGACATAGGCATTGAACTGGTGTGTGTGTGTGTAAAGATTTGTTTGTCAGATGTTAGAGTGTTTGTCATTTACTCAACGGATCTTGTTAGTTTTACTTTGGCAGTCTGGTTCCTCCAAAAAATGACTGACACAAGTGTTGTATGGGTGAAATATTCTCGAGTATACATGTACCATTTAACATCAAGCAATCAATGAGTTTTATCTCGCCAAGTTATCTTCCAGAAATTAAGAAAATGATTTTATTGTCTATCATTTCAGTATCGTCATGAAAATAAATCAGCTGTATTCTACCTTGACGATGAATCAGCTGCTAATGCAATAAAAGGAGCCACCCAAAAGATAACTCTTCCCACTGGATTTAAGGCAAGTGATTTATTATTTCTGCTTCTGTAGCCAGTGTCTGACTTAGCCCATCCTTTATGCTGGCCTTGACACTGGTAGAAATCATGCTCTTCAGAGGAACTCCTATAAATGATGCTCCTGAATCTTCCAACAACAACCAAAGAGAAGGTGAAAAACTCACCGAGTGGTGGCATTTTACTTGCCAATGGAGCTGACCAGTCACGGAGCACAACTAATGCAACTGCCATCTATTTACAATATGTGAACAGTTCCAAGACGAATTCAGTTGGGTCTCCTACATCACAAGCATGCCGCAAGGAAAGGGACTAACTTGAGTGCGCACCACAGAGCACTTGCCAACAGGTTTTGAGATTGGTGGGAGGTGTTTACAGTGCCCATAGAGCTATGGCAAGCTTGCAAATCAACAGACTGACACGAACACTGTCACGTTATCCTCTAAAAGTTCAGACAAGGACATTGTCAGGTTATCGCCTAAAAATTAAGACAAGGATATTTGATTCTGACCTGAACATACATGTTTTGGGTGGTGGTGTTTTTTTTTTTGTTTTTTTTAAGCTCTTTTGACATGAGGCTTACATGATCCTTAGAGCAGTGTGAATACATGATGTTGTTTAGATGTCACCTTTATACAGGCGCGACAAATGATAAGACATCAGTGCAAAGAATCACGTAGACTCACGGCCACACGAGACTGCTATCTGCCTATGTTGGGATGATATCCCAGGAGAGAAGCACGCACTACTGCACGTGCTTTATTCACAAGAAAGTGGAGTGGTCTGTGAAATTTATGTGGAGATTTGGCCAGTTTACTATAAAATACCTGTTGCGTGGTTCTAATATAAGTGTACATCAAAATGAGTGTGCCGACCGGTGACACCAGTCGATGATTTGATCACACAGTTAATCCCAATAATCAAGTTGATTTTGTTGTGCGGAGGTAGGTTACACATTGCAAGATAAACTTTCCGCTTTTCACGGCTGGTTTGTGTGCAAATGGCTGAAACACAGGTTGCACCTTCGCTTGAAAACAAGGATGTGTCTGTAGACAGAACTATATTCACACCTTCCGACGATAATCCTGCACACCTTAGCAGGTCTCAGACACAGCCCAGTAGAGGGTTTGTCACGTACCAGTGGAGCGTTATTCAGTGTATGGGAGTGCGATACGAGCAATAAACATTTGACTTCGAGCTTGAACTGTAGTGTACATTTGTGTTCGTGTAGGACATGTCTGTCCTACAAATGGCATTGATCAAATGGTTAGATGTTAATGGCACATACTGTGACATTTATTTATTTATTTATGTATTTATTTGGTTGGTGTTATACGTCATACTCAAGAATATTCCAACATTGTGCTATTTACTGATTACAGATAATCACAGTTGTGCGTCCATGTTACCCTCCAGCCAACCACATAACTGAGTCAACCATTGAAAAACTAAAGGTATGTAGACATTTGGTGTTGAAGCAAATGTTTTCTTCTCGTTTTAGCAAAATTTTTTCTTCTCTTTGTGTTACTTTAATAGCATTTCTGTGGGCCACCAAATTAGAAATTGCCCAGGCAGACTGATCTTCATGTAGTGTGTCTGCGCCAGGTTTACAAGAATTAAACTGATCATTTGCTGAGCAACAACCTTGAATGAGGAATCAGCATGTTTGGTCGTTCACTGAGATCATCAGAAAGATGATTTTAAATCATGTCAAAATTTCACAATTTCAGGCACATAAATGATTGTTTGTTATACATGATTGTTGTTATATATGATTGTTGTTATATATATATTTATCCACATCCATGTTGTGTTATAATGGTTTGAAACGCAATCTAATACATATGGTAAGTGCAGAGTAAGTGACAGATCAAGGGCATTTTAAAATAGGATTGACATTCCTACTTTTGGTGAGGCAGGCACTGTAACATTTAATTTAATTGGTATCTTGTTTTCCCCACATAAAGAGTTTGCTCAAGTGGCATATTACATGCTGAATAATTTCAAATTTGGATCACACAGTCCAGCATTTGTTTGGTCATTTGTGGAGGTCAAGATAGCTTGTTGAAAGTTATGGGCACTCTATGTTTTTCTGTTATATATATATATGATTTCTCTCTTTTTACGATGTTCTAAAACCAAACTTTAATGAATTTGTGACCTACAACATACTGGAAAAAATCTACATGTATATATATAGGTCTATGACGTGGAAATTCAGCCCAGTATGGCATAGAAAATGGTATAGGCAATATCTAGATCTCGCCCAAAAACTGGCCACACTCTTCACAAATAAAATCAAGGGGTGGAACAGGATCAGTGAATTGGTCATGTCTGTAAATGACAAGACATACATATACATGTAGTCCTGGATGTATGATTTTTTTTTGATTTTTTTCTGTTTTTGTGATATGACCTGTTGGTTAATGATATGTGCCAGTGAACCAAGGAGACATCAAAGAGATTTCCTTTGTCTCCAGTGTGGCATTATGCTTTGTAAAGATTTTGTAATTATTTCATGGCCCCAGTTTTATTATTAGGGATCCACGCTATCCTAGCAGGACGCCTCTTGACATATTTTGGGTTATTGTTATTATTCTTAGTCTACTTGAAAACTGTTAACGGTAACAAAACCTTTTTTAAAGCAGTTTTAATAGCAAACATATGAAGCAACTTTTGATGTTTTGTGCTGTTTGGTCAGTCACATGATTTAGCGGCCATTTTGAATTTTATTGATAAGGTTAAAAATCTTCTTCTCCAGAATGTCTGAAGCAATAGACATGAAATTCTTGTTAGCACTTTTTATGTGGAATTCCCTACAAGGATTCAAAAAATCCTTGAGTTTTTCCTTGAACTGTTGTGTAACAGCTTTACATTAATTGTGATTGGTATTTGTTAATAGCAGCTGCATTAAAAAAAAGTGTCATAGGTATTGTATCTGCTAATCAATTCTCCTTGGTTACCTCAGATTATGTAAATCAGCTGGTCAGAAAGCAAATTCTCTGGCCTTAACAATAATGCTGACCATTGGGTTTGATGTGTGATTTGATTGATGAATATCTTTGATGTTGATTTCTCAGGTGTGCATGAGTGACCGATATGATGCTGCTGGAAAGGCATTGGACCTTAGTTCTTTGTTCCAAGATCCAAGTAAGTGGAGTACTTTTTGATTTAACCGTTGTTGTATACCTATACAGATGCATGTGTGGCTGTCTGGAAGAAAGCCGACAATCCAGATGAACTTCATCAGCCCATACAGCTTTCTACAGCATGATAGTGACTTGAGGATTCCAAATTCAGTCATTGTCCATGTAAAAGAACCGGGTGCAGTTTGTGTAATTGAAATTTAGTTTTAGTGGTAAATCAGAATTTTGTTTCACCTAACATCAATGAATTGCAGAAGGTTGCAGTATGTATTTTTAAGCATGATTAAGTAAGGGATTCATACGTGTTGTATTTATTGACCAGTATTCAGTTTGTACAGTTGAATTTAAAATTCAATTTTATGATTTGAAACTGGATATTTAAAGTTAAAAACTCAATTTCAACAACGGCTATGTACATGTAACTACACTCAGTTTGGGTGCCACAATTTGGGTGCCACACACTTTCAAATTTTCAAGGTCTCAAAAAAGTCTATTTTCGCTCTTTGCCCTAGACAAAATCGATTAATTTCAAAAGGCAAACTGTGAATTGTAGTTGTCACTCTTCATCTTGTTGTGTTGAAAAAAAATACGTCGTACATTGACCTCATTTTGAGGACCTAAACAGTGCCAACTTTCAGCAAAATATGTCCTTGACTAAAGTAAAGTAAACACACAAATAAACTAAGTATTGGCTAGAGAATCTTAGCAATTCAGTAGAAATTGAGGATAAAAGAAAGCAAATTCAACAAGTGGGTGGTTCATTAAGGGAGGTGATTCAGTTTCAATTTTATGAAAAGGTTATATAGGGTTTATTTAAATAACTAGAGGAATAATTACAGAAATATTTTTTAATTCTTTCACTGAATTAATTCTTGGTCACTGTTGCAGGAGTATCATATTCTTGAGTATGGCATAAAATTCCAATGAAATAATGAATGAAATAAAATTCACTCAGTACATTTTTAGAGGCAAATACATGTGAATGTTACAAACTGTTACCCTTGGTACTGAATCTTACACTTTCCATTAGGATATTATCTACTATACTCTACTCTAGGAAGTAAAACAAACCTGAAAACCACTTTCTAAGATCAATAGAACTAAAACAAACAAACTTGAAAACCCCTTTCTATGATCAATAGAACTAAAACAAACCTGAAAACCCCTTTCTAAGATCAATAGAACTAAAACAAACAAACCTGAAAACCCTTTTCTAAGATCAATAGAACTAAAACAAACCTGAAAACACCTTTCTAAGATCAATAGAACTAACAGAATCGAGCTGTACACTGTATGGGTAACATTGATTATGTACTTCATTATATTTCAGAACTCTCTGCTGAAGGAATCCACCTGGCTCTTAATAAATTCCATGTCATGAATGAAGTGGTGAAGATCATAGAGGAGCATATTCCTGAGGTATTAACTCATTTGCTACCACAACGTCATACAGCCCTCGCTACTGCAACCCTGGTCACCGCTTGGTCCCCAGCAGGCCACAGCAGAAATACAATTTTGCACTAAAAAATTCAAAGGTTTTGTTTTATGATTTTGGGATAATTCCAGAATAAGATATTCGGTAGCAGTTGGTATTTTTGCTCTGTGAAGCGTGTAAACATAAAATTAATCACTTTATCAGAACAGTGTATCTCTCGATTTGAGTAAAATTGCGTTTCCATAGTTCGCGTTGTTGTTGTTACGGTACAGTTTCCGATAGTTCAGGTTCGCGTCTCTCGTTGATTCTGGAGCGTAATTGACCTAAAGTTAGTTCCTCTTTGTCGGAAGACTCTTCTATGCAGCATTTGATTGGTTTAGGCCCCTAAAAATTCCAATTTCCGTGGAAAAATAGACAGTGTTTTATGCGGCTTAAGCCACTCGCGGGGAAATGAGGTGCCGTCAAATGGCTAGGCTGCAGCTTAAGCCGCTCCCGAGACCTAATGAGTTAACTGTTGTTAGTGTCATATCCATGCATGGCTAGCTGGAAATCATTTTGTGGTGTCTTATTCTAATCTGTGCAGGTTTCATTTATATAGTGATCAACTTCTAGAAATACCGCAAGAAACTTTTGTTGTTTATATTTCTAACATGTGCATCACTCATGTACATGTGCATCACTTATGTACATATGCATCACTCATGTACATGTGCATCACTTATGTACATATGCATCACTCATGTACGTGCATCACTCATGTACATGTGCATCACTTATGTACATATGCATCACTCATGTACATGTGCATCACTTATGTACATATGCACCACTCATGTACATGTGCATCACTTAGGTACATATGCACCACTCATGTACATGTGCATCACTTATGTACATATGCACCACTCATGTACATGTGCATCACTTGTGTTCCTATGCACCACTCATGTACATGTGCATCACTCATGTACATGTGCATCACTCATGTACATGTGCATCACTCATGTACATGTGCATCACTCATGTACATATGCACCACTCATGTACATGTGCATCACTCATGTACATGTGCATCACTCATGTACATGTGCATCACTTATGTACATATGCACCACTCATGTACATGTGCATCACTCATGTACATATGCACCACTCATGTACATGTGCATCACTTATGTACATATGCATCACTCATGTACGTGCATCACTCATGTACATGTGCATCACTCATGTACATGTGCATCACTTATGTACATATGCACCACTCATGTACATGTGCATCACTTATGTACATATGCACCACTCATGTACATGTGCATCACTTATGTTCCTATGCACCACTCATGTACATGTGCATCACTCATGTACATGTGCATCACTCATGTACATGTGCATCACTCATGTACATGTGCATCACTCATGTACATGTGCATCACTCATGTACATGTGCATCACTCATGTACATGTGCACCACTCATGTACATGTGCATCACTCATGTACATGTGCATCACTCATGTACATGTGCATCACTCATGTACATATGCACCACTCATGTACATGTGCATCACTCATGTACATATGCACCACTCATGTACATGTGCATCACTTATGTACATATGCATCACTTATGCACATATGCACCACTCATGTACATGTGCATCACTCATGTACATATGCACCACTCATGTACATGTGCATCACTTATGCACATATGCACCACTCATGTACATGTGCATCACTCATGTACATATGCACCACTCATGTACATGTGCATCACTCATGTACATATGCATCACTCATGTACGTGCATCACTCATGTACGTATGCACCACTCATGTACATGTGCATCACTTATGTACATATGCATCACTCATGTACGTGCATCACTCATGTACATATGCATTAGTTTCATAGAAAAATGTGTGGATTTTGTCATGCATTATTTTCAAATACTACCTTTGTGATCTCTCGTGCAAGTTAAAATCCATTCCCTGCTCATTGAGTAGAGAAAATCTAATCAACCGCACACTTCTCTCTGATCAGAATCACTATGAATAACCATATTGTGTTAGTATGCTAACAAAATTTGGAGCCACCTAGCCAAATCCTATGATTTTCCATGACAGTGGCATACAGTAATTAGGTGCTACAGATTTACATGTATTTTAGTCATTTATACATAATCATATTTTGTGTTCAGTTTTAATGACACGGAAGTGTGTGAAAATTTGGCCCTGTTTTCTTGCCGACAGTTGACAAGTTTGGATCTCAGCAACAATAGGCTTATGTCCTTGGACAGTCTCAAAGCACTGGTATCCAAAACTCCTAATATGACTCATCTGAACCTGGGTAAAAACTGCGTAAGTAGAGTGTAATTTTTAGAACATTTGTGTTTGTGTGTGAAATATAAGATCACATAGTGTAAATTCAGTAGTAATCTCACTGGGTTTTGAGTCGTTCTAATTAATGTGTATGGAATCATCTACACCATTATCATTGTGTTGTCAGACTCATTCTGTGCCCTTTTTTATTTATTATGTATTAAAGTGCTTTGTCATTTTTTTTTTTTTTTTCTCTCTCTTCATTTCATGTCCAGCTGAAACTGGTTGATGAACTGTCTAAAATCCGGGGCTGGAAACTAACAGAATTGGTATTAGATGGTAATGATCTGTGTGACAACTACAAGGAGAGATCGGCTTATATAAGGTAACGAGGAATGAGCAAGGGTGCCAGCCTGTGTGCTACCCTGTCAGCTTGCCGTGAGAGGACCTACACCCTGGGCCACTTAGGGTACTCTGTCTGTCAGGTGGCATGCTATTACACAAGGGCATCATGATGAAACCAAGCCCTGTGATATTGTCATGGTCGAAGTCTGTCAAAGTGGCACATTACTCAACCAGGGCAGCATGATCAAACCAACGCGTGTTGCTGTTGAGGTCAAAGTCTGCCAGGTGGCACACTATGCTTGGGCAACATGATGAAACCAATGTGTGTGCTACTGTTCATGATCAGAGTGGCACATTACTCAACTAGGGCAACATGATCAAACCAACGCGCGTGTTGTTGTCAAGGTCAAAGTCTGCCAGGTGGCACACTACCCTTGGTCAGCATGATGAAACCGATGTTCATGGTCACTGTGGCACACCGCTGTGCCAGGGCAACGTGATGTGTGTGCTATTGTCAAGCTCAAAGTTTTCATGTCTTATTGTACTTCAGCTTCAGGTTAAGCTAGATCATTATGGATAGGTAAACTTCTGCTTGTCATCCAAGTCATTATTTCTCTGAATATTGATCGTGACTTAACCAGTGCTTGCTCATCTGAGCACAACTAAAACACGATGCAATGCTGCAATAAGTTCTTCAACCTTCTCGATTCTTTGCTGATGGTCTTAGAGATCAAGCCTTTGTCTTCTCCTGGAGCTGGAAAAGAATTGCCTGTTTTACTTAGACAGATAGAGTGGAAATAAAGATAGAGAAAGGATCTCCTTTGTCCCCATTCTCAGAATTGTGGTGCCGTGAGACAGCAGATAACAACACAGATGACATTCTGTCGCTTTATAGCTAGTCAAACAGATCTCAAGATGTCTTCCTCCCTCAAGAATCCCCGATGTTGTGCAGTGAGATGGTTTCTCTGTTTCTGTGTAAACCTATACCATTTTTATGTGTGCAAAGTTTGCCCATCAGATTGGAAGTGTTAAGATGGAGAGGTATGTAGACCAAACTGGTCCCCTCCATGGTCATGATTGCCAGAGTTTAGCCGAGGACGGGTAAGGGCTCCCAGAAGGGGAGACAACCTAAGACAAGGCGACCTGGCACTTGACTGTAAGCTACATGCGAAGTCAGCTCTTTTGAGTGGGTGACAGACAGCCAGCTGGTGGTGATGATGATGATGATAACTGCAAGGTAACATTGTCCAACTCTGTCCAACACTGTCCACAGATTCAGAGTAAGGGACAAAGGAGGAACACTCTCAAAGTGTTGAGTAACCTTACACATCAAGAAAATTTGGCTATCAGTGATTTTGGCTGTGAAAAGACAAGATTGATTGCAGTGCTGTGCTCTGATACCAACTAGCATTCCTTGTGTTAACATCCAGAAAGTCACATGAGATTTGCACAAGTCTGAGCAACAGTAGTCATATTGAGTAGCTAGTGCTGTATTTCACAAGGTTTTGGCCTGTAAAAAATTAAAATGCACTTTCAGAAGCATATAAAACCCTCAAAATGCTATTTTTGATGCCAACATTTTTTTTCAGATAAGAAATTATTCAAACTTGAACAAAATCTCTCTGAGTGGTCCTATAACGTGGATAAATCAGTCTGAATCAATCGAAACTTAAAGAGAGCTAAACTTTAGGTGATATACAATAACTACAGTTTTTTTTTTGCCTTTTCTTATCAGCATGAAGATCAAGGCTTGACATCTGAATAATCAACATCCTTGAAGAACTTGACGAACTTACAGCGTGGCTGTGTAAACCTCTCTGGTTGATCACATAAATGAGACTAATGAAAAAACTGTGGGAGAATTTTGTTTCCTCTGCTTATCAGCTAATGCAGACATACCATGGCTATATCCATGAATGCAGCTATTTGAAATCAAAGCTTCCTTTCACTTTGACATTTTAGTCATTATTGTTATTGTTATTGTTAAAGTCATAAGTCCATGTAATATGATTGCATTGACAGACAGTGAAATTGTGTTTCTTTTTCTTTTGCCTGCTGTTTCCCATGCTCTCGTTACTTCTACTGTATTTCAGTGCTGTACGCAAACATCAACCTAAGGTACTAAAGCTGGTAAGACATCTTTTCTTTGAATCACTATTTGAGCTTGCATGGTATAATGTATTCCTCTGTAGATCATTACTATGACTATTTACTGGTATTTAGGTACTTTGCCAAATTGGATATGTGAATTGATTACATACATTGTGACATTAAGAAAGTAAGATAGATATTATATAATATACTTAAGTCTTTTATTGGAATTTTAATACTTCAGTCAGATTGTGTGTTTAAATCCAGCTGACCCAGGAGTCTTTCACCAATGCAGTCGCTGTGAGATCAAGTCCAGCTCATGCTGGCTTCCTCTCCGGCCGTATGTGGGAAGGTCTTCCAGTAACCTGCGGATGGTCGTGGGTTTCCCCCAGGCTCTGCTCGGTTTCCTGCCACCATAATGCTGGCCGCTGTCATATAAGTGAAATATTCTTGAGTACGGTGTAAATCACCAATCAAATAAATAAATCAAATCCAGCTATAGTCAACTATGGGCTTAGTAACTTTACCGTTTTCCTTGACATGAATGCTGTCATAGAACTGTAATTATCTGTATAAAAATTTTTTAAAAATCCAGTAAATAGTGAGTAAAATTGTGCGGTCATTTTTTTTTTTGTCTGAAGGATGGCCAAGACTTACCCCCACCAATAACTTTTGACTTGGAATCCTCCACGGATCTGCCACCGCCAAAGGTACGTATACCACTGCACTCTTTTATTGAAGTCATGTTGGAATATTTATGTTTCAATGCTTGTTAGCGTTGAAATTATATGGCACGCTTTTTTTCTAACAAAATGCTTTGGTTTGACCCTGTTTTTCTTTTCTGCAAGACTTATTCATTGTGTACATGTATTGTCAATACCCTGTATAGTATTGTGGTGTTTTCCTTATGGTGCTGTGTGTAACAGGATTGCCTGGATGTAGACATTTTTCTTCAGTCAGCTATAGCAGACTGTCATCTTTTATTTGAAGTATCATTCCACCTCATCAACTGTATCTGGTGAGAGCTTCGGTACATTCTGTATTTGACCTATAATTTTGTCCATGGCTAACTTACCTATTAATCCTGCTTCTGGGAATTTTATTGGTCTTAGAAAATAGTTTTGAGGTGTTTTTTTTTATATAAAAAGCTATGGTAATATCCTACTGGGAAAATGTAAGATTCTGAACCAGAAGTTATATTTTTATGACTTTTATTTGTCTCTAAATGTGTAGTTTTCATAGCCGATTTTTTTTATGACATACAATTATTGGGTTCCTCAGATGTGTTTCAAAGGCTAATGGGGCCTCCGTGGCTCAGTTGGTTAGCCCACTAGCGCAGCGTGATGAAACAGCAGTCTCTCACCAATATGGTCAGCTCAAGTCCAGCTCATGCTGGCTTCCTCTCCGACCGTACGTGGGAAGGTCTGACAGCAACCTGTGGAAGGTCGTGGGTTTCCCCCGGGCTCTGCCCGGTTTCCACCCACCATAATGCTGGCCGCCGTCGCATAAGTGAAATATTGTTGAGTACGGTGTAAAACACCAATCAAATAAATAAATAAATCAAAGGCTGCTTGTCAGAAGACAGTTTGCTAAAGCCATGTTACAATTGTTCTGTAAATGCACAAGTTTGTCAGTAATACTGAATCTTTGAATATCTTAGTAGAATTTGAAATTAAACGATTGAAAGCCAACTTGGTACAGAAGGATCAGGTGCCCACCCACTTTGTTGATGGTTCAAATTGCTACCCATTTTTGGGTTTTTTTCATATTTTCCTTCGAAATTTTGAAGCGCTTGCATGGTTAATTTTAATCCAGGTGCTCCTTCATTACAAAGATATCTCCTTTTAATTATCATAACTTTAACTTAATTAATTTAATAAATGTTTATGTTGTACAGGATAACTACTTCAAGACTGATGGTCTTCGGGACTTGATGGTGAAGTTTCTCAAGCAGTACCTGGATGTGTTTGATTCTGACAGTAGACATGATCTAATGGCTGCTTACCATGACCAGGTATGATAGTATAGCACTGTTAAAGGCAAAGAAAACTCTAAAATGTATAATTCAGACGACAGACCCTGAAACACTGTCAAGGAAAATAGTTGGACTCATATTTTCAAATTTTTCCAACCAAATAAAATGGTTTTAAAACCTAAAAGTTTACAATGGTCTTAAGTGACCCTGATAGTATCAGTTATGTCACAGCCATATTTTTTTTGCTCGAAATAGTTTGTTGCAAGGTCAGTTCAGCACATGCACTCATAGTTCTCATATATATGCATTTTGAATTAGAATTAGATGATGTGTGTTATTTAAGCGGTAAAACATGATTTGATGTAACCGGTCCAGATAGGGCCAGAAAAAACAAAACATTGGAATGCAAAGCTTCCAGTGCATTTTACTAGGTTGAAAAAATTCTAAAAAAGTTAATCAAACCATTTTTATGGACAGTGGTAAGTGATCTACTGCCAAATACAAAAAAATTGTGCTATTATTTTAGACGTCATCAACATAAAAGTAACACTTTCATGTGTCTACTGATATGTCTGACTTTGAGTGAACAGTCGAATGTTCAGTTTTGCTTGGGGTTTCCCTTCGACCATCAACTTACTGAGTCGATAAATTTAGAAACATGGCCGAAAGTCCGTAGAAAGGAAGATCGTATTTGGTTTACATGTTTAGATACATGTTATCTCGGCAGGCAGGCATTTCAGACTACTGACGGATTTCCCCTTAAAATTCTCTTAATTGACATTTTTCGGAAAATACAGGCCCAGGAGATTTTTTATATTTAGCTGAGCCAACTAAAAAATTCTGAATTTCTTTCAGCGATATGTCCCTTTTATGGTTCTTAATATGACATATTCTTCATGTTAGTGTTTTGTTTGCCTTCAAGCACAAACGAGCACGCACGCATGCACACACAAAGATGTGAAGACTCGTCAGAGAGGAGCAGGAGCATCAGTACACTTTATCAGTACCAAAGGCTCTCTTTAAACAGTTCTCAGTGAGGAAATGGGCTCCTTCATTAAACAGTTGTCTAATTATAACTTAGGTATTTTTCTTGCCGTTCGTTAATAGGAAACAGACTTTTGATGTAGCCATTCAGAGATATAGTTTGGTTTTGGTACTAAATCTTTTTAGAAACAGTTTAAAGTTGTGGCATTTTGTCATATTTTCACTGTTATTAACATTAATTGTGCTGTAGGTTTCTGATGTAATACACTCTTTCCAATAAAGCCTTTTAGCAGTTAGACCATATGATAAATAGTAGGTTACTAGTTAAAGAATATAAGCATTTATTATATAATATATAAGTTTTGTAAGATGCATGCTTCCTGAGTAAAGATGATGCATGTAGCTTGTAATTTGTAGCACTGATTGAATAAGCATATTTTGTCATTGCCTTTCCACAATAGAAGAGGCCTGTAGGTAACAAAAGTGAGAACTAATTAACTTTAAGGGCGTGCCTGTTTACCTATTTGTCTGTGTTTCATTATTTGATACTCTCACATGGGCAGTATTCTTGTCCACGTTTGATATTGTCAGAATATCTGGGCTGTATTCAGTTGACTTTTGATTTGAGGCTAATTACATATATTTGACTCCAGAACTGATCATGTGGGATGTGATTGGAATTCATTTTTCTAGCATATCCTCATCTTTTGGAGCCTTATGAGAACTGGTTGGAGATGTTTTGCTTCCAAAGCCTTCTATTCTTATTCACAGTACCGTATTCACATTAAGTTTATAATATTCTGTTCACTTGTTTACAGGCAACATTCTCAATGACATTTGGGTACAACAGAATGATCAGTGGAAAGTGAGTAATTTTATGAGAAACATTATCTCATTGCTTGTCTAAATATTTAATACAAGTCTCATCATATTCATTCATGTTTTCCATTAGCATTAATTTGACCTGTGTCACAACTCGCATGTTAATCTTGCTTCTATACCAGCCGTTAAGAATTGATACCTTCTCTATGACATCAGAAACATTTTAGCAACGACAGCTCTTGATGCTTTGCAAGAGATGTTGTCACCGTTTTATAATTTGTGGGTACTAGAGGCTTAGCAATTGGACTAGTATTCAGTGGCAGTTGTGTAGATTAACATTGTACATGATTAAAAACGAACCGTCCTTGAGCACTTTGACATATCTTGCCAGCCCCTCAAAAGAGAACTGGTTTGTCTGCAAGTACGTTTGTATTACTTCAAGTGAAAAGTCCATATTCTGAATGCGTGGAGAGTGCATAAGGAAGCACCTAACAGTGGATGTTTTTCCAATTTCCTAAAATATTTAAAAACCATGTGACTAAGACCAGGGCTCTCTATGGCTTGATTCAAATAAAGTAATGACCCAAATTTTGTTGAAAACCACAGCATCTGTATATGATGATCGCTGGCTGTCACTTGTGAAGAAAAAATAAGAATCTTAAACAACTTAAATAAACCAAACTGAAGTAAAGAAATATGAAATATAGCAATAAGAAATTTGTGACAAATTTAATTTTCTGATCTGGTGCATAGCGTGATTTCATCATGATGTGATAGTGGCTGGACTGATATGGCGGGCTATTTAAAATCAATGGTTGTGTGGCACCCTTTTCAGATTAATTTTTTAAAAAATTTTAAATAAGCTAAACCGGTCATTACACTTTTAAATGTCTTCAAAGCCCGCTGCTACGTACCACACGACCTTGAGAGAATATCAATATCTGAGTAGTACGTATTACTGTGAAAGGCATCGCTAATTTAACCGAAAGTATATAAATAATGTTCGCTTAGAAAACTTTGTTCAAGTGGTTAGATCCAATTGAAAAATATGAAAGGCCTGATTTCCCAGTTCCCTTATGAGAAAACAAACTATGTAGATTTCATCTAGCTCTTGCAGGTCTGGGAAATGTCAGATGCTGGAATGTCATTTCCAAACCATACAGGACAATACGTACATGTTCTGCATCGTAATAAATGTCAAATAATAAATGTCTAATAACTGCCAAATTCTCATGTGTATTTATCTAATAATCTTTTGAAAGGTATACTCAAAAGTTGTGAATGATGTGGGATATGACATGGTATCAGTAAATTCATTACCAGGTACCTCAACACACATCCCTTAGAAACCTCACTCAGCTTATTCTGACATCAGTTAAACTGAAGTACAAATGAATGAATGACCTTGACAAATTCTTCAGATGAATGTTAATGAGACAAAATATGCAATGTGTATATGGGTACATCGATGACAAACACCAAGATTGCATGAGAAACAGCTGCTACAGGCACTGGCTTTAGAAATTTATACCAGATAACAATCTCACAACAAAAAGCATGATAAAAATATTATGGAAATTCGCAGCTTGTGTGCATCCTACTGATAATATATTTTTAAGCAGGTTTGTCTAATCACGGGCAGGCCCACAGGTACATATATTAGTGAATGAACAATTACCTTCTGTGAAAAAACTTCTTGAACCAGGTTTTGTATTTAATGTGGCAGTAAACGCTTTTAATTCAAGGGAAGCAGGGCTTGATCAGCAGGAGTCTCCAACACCTGATTGCCTCATCAAGAAACCCAAGAATGGACGTGATCCATAAACATTGGTATTTTTCATTAGATTCCAAGCCATGATTTCCTTGAATTTGGACAAACAGCCATTATTCATTATAGTATTCAGCACCAAGTGCACTCCAACACAGCCCAGTATAAAACCCCCTTAGCGGCTGAAGCCTGGTGTCAATTTCTGACGAACACGTAGGTCAACATACATAAAACATATCACACCACACATCTAGGCCAATATTATGGGCTCGGGAATATCGTAAAATAAGTAAGTACCTATGTATGAAAGCCAAACTGTACGATACTTTAATTTTCCTTAAGAAAGGTTTGTATCGAGACATGGCGCTGTTGTCGTTGTTGTTTCTCCAGATTTATTTCTGGTGTGCGCTGGTAGTGTTTAACTGCCTGCCAGTTTACACAACGGTGTTTGAAATAAAGTGAAAGTTTCAGATAATCTTCTTGTAAGTTGTGAGTGACACTAATTAGTTAGTATGAATGGCTAATGGTTAGCCTTCAAATTTCAAGAACCACATGTTTTGACAATGTCATTAGAGATTCTATTGGCTGATGTTCAGTTGAACACAGCTAGTCAGTGGATGCACCACAAATGTGATTTACCCGCATGTAGCAAGTGAAAAATTGTGGAAACGTGAATTTTTCTGCAATTTTGCAGTTTATATACATGTAGATCCGCCAAAGTGTGTGGAGTTTTAAGCAGAATTGGAAAACAACTGTTGAATGGCACAAAAAGTGAATCTTTAAAATCCCAACAGCATGTCTCTCCCAGCCTTGCCAAGCTGGTGAGGCTCACTGAAGTGTGACAGAGGTGTTTACAACTGTCACTGATAGACTATCGGTAATCCTCCACCCCCACAGAGAATTTATGACTTAAGACAACAGTTCTCGCAAGGCATCGTGGTATGGAGTTCCTGAAAATGTGTCTGAAATTATGGAGAAGGTACAGTTGTTACTATTCTTTTACTGATTTATAATTGTTATTCGCAGACAACCGAACTGGCAAGATTTGATGGATTGTCGGAATTTACTCAGAGTTAAAGATACAGGTAAGTACATGTCAGCAGGTAATCTGACTCGAATACAAACATTTGATAAATTATAAAGATGAAAAGTAACATTAAAGCAAAGCTTCAACTGAGTTTCTCAGTTGACTTGATTTTCTCAGTGGACTCTTTGTTTTTATGTGGGAGTCTTAAGAACAACAAATGAGGCCAAAAATCTCTTTCTAGTTGCTACAACATTAATGATGAACATAATTGAAACTTGCATAAGTAACTGCCCTGCTAGCAGAATAACCATAAATTTCGCCCTAGACTAACTTGCCCATTTCTCCTGATTCCGAGAGTTCAATTGATTTTAAAAAGGTGTTTTGAGGTTTTGCTTGGAACATGGGTCGATGTCGATATTGCTGGAAAATTGTAAGTTTCAGCAAAAAAAATAATGTTTTGTGACATTTAACTCTAAAAATGCACTTTTCTGGGCGAAATTTTGGTCATGTAGAGTTATTGGTGAAGGCTGCTTGTCCTCCATCCATGTCATTGGCATGTAAGTCTGTATATCCAACATAGGTAAGTTAGTAGTTTACCCCAGGCACTCCCCTTTTCTTATGTGTCCATTAAACAAAATCAGTCAATCAGTTACGTTTGGTAATTATATATTTACTGCAAGTGTCTGTCTGAAAATGAACAATTTTTGGCTTGGATAGTTATTGGAACATCATTATGAGATTGTTTCATCATGTGTCGAGGAATGATACAGATACAAGTATTTTATATAACTTAAATTCATTTGGCAAAAAGATTCGCCTTGTTCTTTAACATGCGTGCTTTATTCTTTTTTGTAGAGAGGAGGCTCAAGATGTTAAAATGTGGCAAACTCAGTATTGTCTCATTTCTGAGCTCCAGTAGTTTTCCCAAGACCAAACATGATCGTAATTCCTTACATGTTGATGTGAACATTGTTACGGTGAGAAATAAAAGTGGCTTTCAATCTTGACTGGCAACAATAACAGTGATGGCGAACATTGAATTTCTGAGTAATCTTGTGTTCTTCAACTTTTGATAATGTTGCAGATGTTGTAAAGAAAGATTTTAGTTCACAGAAGTCATAACGTAACCTTTTCAAATCATTAAAACAGGTAAACATTGTTAAGTTAAATGGTCAGTTGCTGTTAATGAATAGCAACTTTTCAATTGCGAGATAATGCATTTCTTTGGATAACACAATTTCTGATCCCTTTATAGAATTATCTAGAACTCACAAAATTTCTGAGGTGTATATGTACATCATCTGTTTTTAGCTCTCCTGTACCATGTACAGGCATACATGTAGCTTACGTCATAAACCGAGCACGAGCATTGGTGTCCAGTATAAACAAGGAAAGCAGTGGTAACTTAATGTTAAGGATGTTATCTCATGAAGCTGAGGTCTTGCATACATATAAAGCACAATAATAACACAAGGGAGATATTCCATGATTGATGTGCTGTGTGCATATTAATAACTGTAAATTACAAAATTTACGACTCCGTGTATTATGTATTAGAGTCCCCGTTAAGGTAGATGTTTGCGGTGGTACCTTAAAAAGCACCGTGTGTATTAAGTTGAAGTGTTACATACTTAGAGAGCACATTGATGTGAGGGAGATCTTGCATCATTGCTGCTTTGTGTGTATACCAGTAGCCTTACTACCAGATCTAAGTTTTGTTTAAACTGTCGTAGTTTCTGACGTACGTATCTGCTGAGTGCTGATGTTTTCTTCCAGTTGCTGATCACGTGTATTTGAGGTACATCCTCTTTTACACAAAAGTTTTTGAAATTAACTGGTTTAAGTGTTGTAATATTTGCATATTAAACATAGACGTGACTGAGATATACTTAAGATACAGTACACCTCAAATACTATTGATGAGGTATTGACCTCCTCTGTCATGTCTGTTACCTGACACCGAGGTGTACACCTCATGTCTTAAAGGCATGCCTGTGTTTCCCTTCAGCTTAATGCAAGCTTCAGGTATGTGTAGGTGTTACAGTGAGGCATTCAGCGATAGGTACATCCCTCACTCTAAGCATACGCAGCCAGACATGCAGCATTTTTTTTCTTCATTTGTAATCTTTACCAGAGCTTTTCAGCATTGATTTACTGTAATGTTTTAAGCACTTATTTTTCTCGGTTAATGAAACAACCTTGCTTCAACTTAATTTCATAATAATCATGAAGTACAAAAAAGAAAAAACAGAATGCTTATGACTGGTGATGTAAAATTTTTTTTTAATGTTTTCTGTTGTAGAATGAGCTGCTCATGTTTTCTGTAACTGGACTATTTAAAGAAGGTAAAATGACATTTAATTTAAGTGTTTATGTGTTATTGTCCCTTTAAAATTATATTATTAACCTTTTTCTTAATTTGAAGATGATATTTCGATGAAACTAACAGTGTTAATCAATAGGTCAGTTAGGGTAACAAATGTGCAACTGAGACGTGAAAGACAAATGTCCTAACTTGAGCAGTAATTTGAAAATAACAATGAAAAGTATGAAAAATAGATCAGTAAATGAGTAGTAACAGAAAATTGGGGGAGGGGGGGGGGGGCGGATGGCGTTTACATGTAGGATACCATAAGAATCTCTTCTCTGTCATGCCACTCCTATATAAATGCCGTTTGAAAGGTTAGTTTTGATATATTCTAATAAATAGCTAGGTTTGATTTTCGGCCATGTTAATTCACCGTTTGTGTCACAATCAGCATTTCCCTAGATCTTTTCACCTGACTCTTGCCTCCATTTCATTGTTAACTCTTTTCTTTCTGCTTCAGTTACATCGAGAAATGATCGTGAAATCGTGCGGGCGTTTCGGCGTGTGTTTTCAACCATTTCACTGGGTGGAGGGTAGGTCTCGTATACAAAGAAAAACAAATGTTTTATCACAAAAAAAGCAGCAAACTTGTTTCAGATTTAATAGACATAAAACAAAAATGGAAGACAAAATATAACTGAAAAAAGGATAATGTGTGCATTACTGGTTGGTTTTGTGTTGTTAGAGGAAGGAAACAGGACTGGTTTCCCCAGTGTCCATATAATGTGGTCGTGTGGCATGTCAAGAAGATACAATAGATGTGCACATACCTAATGACTCCTTGTCGTCAGATGACTGAAAATTTTTTAAAGGAGAACTCCAGCGCCTTTATTTTCATGCTAAATGTTCCTTAGACACCATATTTTTGCTATTTTAGTATGTGAACTGCATTTAAAAAAATATTATTTTAACTAGTTCCACTTATAAAAAAAACATTAAAGCTGGACTGTCTGCCTATCTTGTCGACCGCAGAACCGTGGCAAGATAATGTCATACTGTGAAGACCTGCCGGGATTATGTATTGAAAAACCCTGCAAATCATTGACAAATCCATGCATTAGACCTACCCACTGTTTCTTATCCTGAAGCTATCGTATGACAAAATCTATAATTACGCCTATGTGTACACCTCTTCATTAGCACCTGGAAATCAGTAAACAGTTTTACAGCAAATATTTTGTCGTCTTAAACGATCGGAATCAATTCAGGGAACATAAAATCATCTATGTGCAGTTCAAGGTTCAGTGCTGGAAGGTACATTGCTGGGTTCTACTTTAAACTGCCAAACATACATACGTAGACACATACTACATACTACATGTAGGGTACCAAGACCAAATCTTCCTTTGGTATGGTTACAATATGGATGTTTGTCACAAAGGTGAGCTTCTTGTTTTTCACAGGATTGTGATCACCAATGACATGTTGTCTGTAACCAATGCCAGCCCTGAGCAGGTGCAGGTGAGTGGTAGTTCTCTAGGTTACAGCTCAGCATAAAGAGTAGGGATAGAATTACAAATGCATTGTATGAAAGATACCAAGGGTTTTCGTGCCCCAGTGGTTAGGTCTGATAGGTGTGATAGTGCAATGAATGAGGAGCCTCTCACCAAGGTGGTCACTGTGAGTTCAAGTCCAGCTTACTTGCAGTGACCTGCGTATGGTTATGGATTCCCCCATGCTTGGTTTCCTCTCACCATAATTGTAACCACCATTGTAAAAGTGAAATATTCTTGAGTACGGTGGATGCAATATGTCTTGATCTGAGCATGCGTATCGTGCAATGTCTTGAAAACTAATCACTGTTTAAATTTGGTGCACATTTTAATACCCTTTTTTTACCAGATTTTTTAAATACATTTTCAACTTGATGTACAATGAATGTGACATTTAAAGAGGGGAATGTGGTTAATTCAGCAGGTTTGACATACAAATTAGCTTAAAGAAAAAAATAATAAAAATCGTGTTGCAGGCAGTGTATTCCAAACTACAGGTGGAATTAACCTCAAAAGCATCACACCTGATGAGGGGATATAGCACATTTCATAGATGTGTCACATTGTAATTACCTTTATAACACGAGCTTCATCCAGTCCAGCCCTGTTCATATTCTTTTTCCCTGATCTGTCACCATTATTCTTGATGTTGATGCTAAGCTCACCCAACATGCATAAAGGGGAATATTGTAATTGCAGCAGATGGTACCTTAATTCGTCAACCTTTTCGCACATGAAAGATCAACTTCCAGTGCAATTTATGCACATTTTTAGTTTGACTTTGGACACAAAACTACTTTGGTTGGGTTTTGAAATTTGAGGGCTTCACAAAAAGTATAATTATATGCCTACAGGATATGCCTGAATACACACTTTGCAAACATGCGAAAAGGTTGTGGAGTTACATTATGCATATCAATTATCTCAATGTGCAGTTTTTATGCATATCATTTTCCTTTTCCTTGATTAGCTAATTTAAGATGAACTGCAGGAGAAATTTATCATTCAGACTAAATTTAAGGCCTGTTATAATGTAAAATATCGCACCATATATGCAAAACATTTAGTGACCAACAGTGGGTGAGGCATTTTGTATTGTTTATCTTAGAGATACAAGTTTTCAGTATGGTTTAATGCTCATACGATTAATGAATAGTGAAGTGATGAGTTGTTTAGATTCTCACAACCCTTGTTTTTATGAAGTTCCAATCTGGCTGATATTGTTTTCTAAATATGCTTGAGCAGGGAGCCTTTAAGAATCCAGCCCCCACCCCATCGTCAAGCCCAGTGCTAGGAGCTGCCCCATTACAGAACCCCTTAGAAGGAGCTGATGGTGCTCGCATGGCCATGGTGCAACAGTTCTCGACTGAGTCCGGCATGAATATGGAGTGGTCATCAAAGTAAGGAAGACTTCCAGGATATCACAAATCCATTTCTCTGTTTCTTTATAGGCAAATGAGATGCTAAAATGAAATATCCATTGTGGCAGATGAAAGACCAATAACACCTGATGTGATGTGACACAGATTAAGCCACCATCAATTTCATGGGTTCAGATGAATTTTGCTTGGTTGAAAATATTCTAAAAAACATAAGCTGATTTATTTTCCTGTACAGTATTTCATGGACTAAGACTTTCATCTGACATATACTTCGTGCTTCTTTGTGTTTAACACAGCACGATAGCAGGAGGCATCTGCAGGGTTGACAGCGAGTTTGGTCCTTAACAGTATCCAGGACTGTTCCCACTTTTTTCGAAGATGCTTTTATTCAGTTCTCTTATAATAAAAGCCATCACGAAGACATTAAATGTATCTTTAGAGAAGCGTAGATGTACTCCAAACACCAACTTTTTCTCAATCTCAAATTGTAATGCACAGTGAACATTCACAGTAACCCTTGACTTTCTTGGAAGTGTATGATTCTGATTGTTGTGAATGAAGAGATGTTGATCTTGATCTGTTCTGCTGTGAACTTCTCTGCACTATCAATATGACCGCCAGCCGTTTAGTTTACTGCCAGTATAGATGCATCCCTTAAGCAGCAACTGTTTAACCAGCCTGTTAGGTGTACTGTAAATCTTCTACTTTTTCAGCCCCTAAATCACTTTTCTCATGTGGAAGTTATGCATATGGTTATGATGAAAATGACAATAGAAATGACATGTTTGTGGCACTAAACATCTAAGCTTCATAAAACTAGGCAAATGTTTTTCCCTACACCCCATAGCCCCCTCAGAATGTTTCAGAGTATAGATTTCAGAGGTGGTTGAAGATTTTAGGTAGTTTGGAGATATACAACATATTCTACGCTTTTGTTTTAGATTGCTTTGCATCAATTTTCATTAAAATTTTCATGTTTTTGCTTGTAGGTGTCTTGAACAGAATGCATGGAATTTTGAAAAGGCAGCCAAAATATTTACTGATCTCCAGGTGAGTGTTGGGGCTTTGTTAGCGTTATATAAACGTAATATAAAATAATCAGCAAAGATACATGGAAGTCTTGCATCATCAGTTTTTTGTGATGATGAAGTATTCAGGTGTGTATTCTCCATACTAGAATTCATTCTTGTAAAGATTAAGCGAGATCATTAGTAGCTCTCGTATTTCTTTTCACTTTTTCGGACATCTCCTCTGCTCCTTTTTGATGGTATACAGGTAAATATAACAAGAATACAGCGTTTCTCTTTTCTCACATGGTTAGTCCATTTAATGAACAACACGTTTGTATCTTTCTGCAAAAAAACTGTAGACTTTTAGAGAACTGGATTTTTTTGCCTTTTACATGGTTAATATGTAAATAAAAAATCTGAAAAATTACAGTAGATTATACTTGCATGCTCAGATTGGTAAAAAAAATGTTCTATTTTTGTTTAAATCCAAACTTTGCTGATTTACCTGTAGCTTTACACTCAAAAGTTCCTTTGTCATATATTTGTACCGCTTTCTTAAACCAAGAAACCTTACCACTGTTGTGTGAGGCTAATGCACTTGGCTGTGGAAACAAACATGTTAATGGTGACTTGCTTATTTTGTTGTGTTTGTTTTGTTTTCTTCCAGAAAGAGGGGAGGATTCCACCTGAAGCCTTCAAGCATTAGGATGTTGTATATTACATGTTTTTGAAGTTCATAAATCTGCATTCATATCTCACAGGCCCCTAAAAGGAGATAAGCATTTAAAAAAGAATGAGTGCAAAAGTTTTTGATTGTCCTGTATTGTTTTAACGTGTTTTTTTTTATTCTCATATTTGAACATGCTTGGACACATTTCCATTTCTTAAGCTGTTCTAATTAGTAAGAATCGGGGTGCAAAATGTTGTATATTTGTTTAAAAAGAATTACCATGTGTAGACAAGTGTACATGCATGGGCCTCATTTGCATTCATCAATTTTATATAATTTGCTTAAAGAAGACTCTGAAATGTTTAAGTTATTGATTTCTCACATGAGTTTGCCCTAACATGTGAAACAAGCATTATTTTGTAGACGGACCAGACTGCCAGGCTGCTAGTGGAGATAGCCTTGTGTACATATATATCATTGTTTATACAAGCACACAGGTGTGATGATATTACCGGCGCTACACTTATGATTGTTTCAGAAATTGATGTATTTAAGGCTGTTTATTTTTTGCTGTCCCCCAAACTAGAAATTTGTTTACAAGGTGAAAAGTTATATGCCATAAGTGGTTTATTTTAGGAAATAAGATGTATTTGTGTCATATTTTGAGTGCAGAAAATTTCACGTCATACTGTAAATTTTCATTGGACAAAAGCTATCATTACCACATCAATTTTTTGTTTACCCTTGTATGGTTATCATCTTGCAAGTGCTCAATGATACATTTAAGTAATCTTCAAGTTTTTTTGGCTGGAACATTTGTATATACATGTGTGTGGGGATTCTTTTATGTACATTACCATTTCTTGTCAATGCCTACCAGCACAAACCATGTTGAGGATTTCATTTAATTTTTGTACAAAGACTGTCCATCAGTTGGAGATTTTCATGTGATGTTTTCACTTTTAACATGCCAATTTGTTTATTGCAATGTAATAGCCTAGAAAGGTTTGTAATAAAAAACTTGATTTATATCAGTCGTTTTAAGAACTTGTTTGCACACTAGTAAGCCACACATTGTTGTAGATAGTATGGCATGCTATTTGATTTTTTTTTCCTCTTTATATTGGGTCATTAGTCTCTGTCAGCAGAACGCAGATGGAATATTGTAAATATAGTTTAACCAAAACGTGCAATATGTGAAGCACAAAATGTACCTGTAGGATATAGTGTACACATATTTTAAAGTGTAAATATATTACACATCTAAAGTGAAATAAACATTAACTTCTTGATCAAATATTTATTTTGTTTTGTCTGTTCCTAGTGTTAAAAACAAGCATCACCTTGAAACGCTTTGTAACAGTTCAGTTAAATCTGGGATTATTATATAATAGTCCCAGGTTAAATTGACCTGAATGCAGTTTAAATTTTAAAATTCTGTACCTAATGGATTGTTTGTTTGTGTGGTGAAGCAGACTTTCTCATTCAGACTCGTGAATTGATGATTAATTCCTCCACCTAGCAATTAACTATACTTGAACTGCCCATGTGGGACAGGTTTGAGGTGCAGGGGACAGGTTAAATAAACATAAGTAATTGACATCCTTGTAAATGTAGCTTGTAATGGTTGTTGAAATTAACAAGAAAGCTGACCCTTATGATACAAGTGATTCAGCCTTGGGCGTCTTAATGGATATCACCTATTAGATAGCTTAATTCATGGTCAAAGGAACTAGAACTAGGCTGGGCATCACAATCCTCAGGCCAAAAAGATTATATGTATATTAGCAAATTAGGTCTGAAATTAATCTTTAGTCCTGAATAAAGTCCAACTGATTTTATATCAGAACAAGATAGTCCCTATTCTGAATTAAGCCTGGCTAAAGTTTCCTGCGGGCATGGGAGTAAACTCAATTCTCAGCAGATGCGATGACATGCGAAGTTTATGTCACCTTACACTCAGATCTCTTGTTAAGTGAATAGTCCATGTTAAAAGATACTATGTCAAGGACTTGACCAATCGGCCGTCAGACGTACAGACGGAGGAACTTACACTGATGCCTGTTGCTGCTAAAAAAGAGATTCCGACCTAAGAGTAGGCCTTTATGGTCAGACACAATCATGGAAGAAGAAACACTCACACTGTAGGTTTCTGAACATATGGAAACAAAGACGAAGAATGATCATTCTAGTTCCTGTTTTACTGGGTTATGAAGAAAGAAAAAAATAGGAAGAAAAACATTTCTGATCATTCAGGATCCTTTCTTACTGGGTCATGAAGAAAGAAAAAAAATAGGAAGAAAAATATTGTCCGGTTATCTCCCTTCCAAAAGCGCTCTCTCGGATACCGATTTGTCATAAAGTGTTTATTATTGATTCCAACAGAGAAAACATCCCGGTAGAATAAAATGGTTTGTGAAAAATGTAAGTTGGGAAGCCTTAAGTCTGATAACAGAGAAGGGTTAAATGTGCTGAAAGACTACACGGTATTAATTAGTTCAGTTAAATTACTCGTCGATTGTGACAATCTGGGGCGATCACAATGCACAAGTATTACTAGCGCACCTATTTTCGACACCCATTCTTTGAATGTAACGTAGAAGTTTTAGACTAGCTATGTTTCCGTTCTGTGCTTTAAATAAATGAATACCGGTATACGAAATGATTATTGCGAAGGCGTGCTGATCTTATTTTGCTAGATTTTTGCCCATTGTTGTGAGCAGGATATCTTAAAAAAACGTGTGAGTTCAACTCGTGAGTTCAAGTTCATTTCGTGCTGGATTCCTCTCCGGTCATACCTGGGAAGGTGTGGCAGCAACCTGCAGATGGTCATGTCTTTCCCTCTGGCTCGGCCCACTTTCCTCCCACCATTATGTTGGCCGCCGTTGTATAAGTGAAATATTCTTGAGTATGGCATAAATCATCCTTATGGTTGTCCATGGGAGGGTCTTCCCTGAGAAAATGCTGGCTGCCATCATATAAGTAAAATCTAATGATTATCAAACAAAGCTAGCTTATTAAATTATTTGCATTAAACTAAGTGCTTGTTGGATGATTTGAGCTCATACCTTTCTCGTTATTTGATGTTCAGATACTAAAGTAGGATGTTTTTCTTTAACCAGATATTATTTTCACATTCCACAATGGTTGGAGCAATTGGAGGTAATTTGCTGTCAACCCCATGTGAAGTGTTTGGCACAACCTAAACCAGTAGCAGATAACTGTCATCTGATTATATGTACTGGGTATGTGATGGAAAGGTTATGACATAATCTTCATGTTTCCTCCTTTACCACATCACAATTTATACACCTACTGGTCCAGTATCAGATAATTATCCTCTGATTATATGTGCTGGGTATGTGGTACAATTTATACACTTTTTTTTCATTATAGGTCAGAAAAAGCTGGGAAAAGTAATTACTCCAGATCCATGGAAATCTGGTGCAAGAAATACAACAGGTATGCTAATTAATATAACTGTTTCAGGTTTTGAAGATGTTAGACATCTTAGTGACATCCATTTGCTCATGATCATGATACCTTATGAATATTCATCAAGCTGTCTTGATATTTCATTGGTCTGTTCTTGTTCTACAGTGGTTCCAAATTTTTTTTTTTTATAAAATGACCTGCCCAGTGTGTGCGATACATTTGTAAATATTTTTAATGATATCTTAAATGATATCTCTTGTCTACCTGTTCAGGTCATTTCACTGATGAGAAACCAGGTGCGGCATTAAATATTTCACATCATTGTGTGAATTTCACTATACTGAAGCTGTACATTGCACATAATGAGTGTACTTCCCAGACCTTACATCATGTGCTGTGTGAAATTGACAAGCCCAATTTTAGGCACGTTCATCAACTTGAGCTGGACAACTTTTAGTGTGTGTAATGTTTACTTACATCAAGCTTAATTATATTGCTGCTCTATATTTGAGAGATATGTTATGATCATCAAGATTGTTATATTTTGCGTTTGGCGTGAAATGTGATTAGGAAATGAAATTTGCAAGTTCCCTGCTCTACTTTGGTATCCTGCAGGACTAAATTTGAAACTGTTAGTATCTATTTTAAACACAAGAGACAATTCAATAATACCTTTGTGGTGTATGCTAATTAACACACTGAGCCTCCATAAAAGTAAACTGTTTATATTAAAGTAAACTCTTATAAACTTGTATGTAGTGGTTTACCGACCTAGGTTAAGGTAGCTTGGTAGACTAGGACTTCAAATTCGTGAGGCATGGTATTCAGAAAAAGTTGTCTCTTAGTCTGTGTAGTGATTGTTATAGGTGGAAAAACTGCATGGGGGTTGTCAGAGTAGGCCTACTCACCTTTAACAAGATGCATATTTTTTTTGCATGTTTTTGGGTAGTTAGGTGCATTGAAAACTTTATTCAGTGCAAACTGACTACATGTGAAAACCTGATCTGTTTACAGAAGGAGGGGGACGAACAGTGGGAGAAAACAAAGCCTTGACAGCTAAGAAAAATAGGTATGTTCTTTAAATTTAGTTGTGATTGTAAATGTGTCTTTTAACGCATTTTGTGTACAAAGAAAATTCTGTTGAGAAATGATGTGGTGAAATAAATATTGATTATTTTGTAATAGACTGATGTCCTGAAGCGTAGCCTACTTAGTATTATGTAGTCCTTAGCCAAGTGCACTTCATATCTTAAACAACAAGTACGCTGTCCTATTGGAAGGGCATACTTAGCTATAACAGTGCACCTCATATCTTAAACAACAGGTACGCTGTCCTATTGGAAGGGCACACTTAGCTATTACAGTGCATTTCATATCTTAAACAACAAGTACGCTGTCCTATTGGAAGGGCATTCTTAGCTATTACAGTGCATTTCATATCTTAAACAACAAGTACGCTGTCCTATTGGAAGGACACACTTAGCTATTACAGTGCATTTCATATCTTAAACAACAGATACGCTGTCCTATTGGAAGGGCACACTTAGCTTTTACAGTGTACTTCATATCTTAAACAACAAGTACGCTGTCCTATTGGAAGGGCACACTTAGCTTTTACAGTGCACTTCGTGAAACAGGGACCTGACGTTCATGTGTCTCTGCACGCTTTTAAATTATGAATCCTAATAAATTCACTGAGTAGCTTCTTTTAAACTTTAATTGTGATGTTGGTGTAATTTTATGTGGCCTTCCCTTATTGGTTGTTTTCTATTTGTTTTGGTTTCAGATTTGCGCCGTACTCCACTTTTGCGAAATGTAGAATATGTAAGTCGTCAGTACACCAGGTTGGATCTCATTACTGTCAAGGTAGGTTAACTAATATGTCTCGTCAAATTAAGACTTTCCCTTTTAATGCAAAACTTTCAAACACTCCCTCTCTCTATAAACTGTAAAATCTTGAGATCAACTTGAGTTTTCTTGAGAAAATGGTTTTCACAGAGGAAATCAAACTTATGGTTAGTTTATGAAGTGGGAGACCAGAGAAATTGAAAGTTGTTGAACCATGTTTCAATGACCTATACTGAGTACACATTTCACATTGTAATACTTTACATTTTTTATAATAACACTATGACTGGCAGCGATAGCTCAGTAGAGCACCGGCTTCAGGGGAGGTAGATCCAGGGTCAATCTTGGGTCGGGTCTCACCTGAGACCTTAATATAGGAAGTTGTAATTTCCTTGCTTGGCTTTCAGCATTAAGGGAATAGTGCAATGACTGGTTGACCCGTATCAGTATAATGGCTTGGGTTGGGCGGCTTACTTGTCTTCGGTAAGTCGTCTCAGTGAAGCAGCACTAGATAAAAGAGCAGTGGAAATCCATCCTGCAACAAGGAGGCACATTACATGCACATTGCAAGCACTCTCTCACAATAACTTTTTTTTTTCCAGGTTGTGCATACAAAAAAGGTATGTGTCATAATTACAATATATGTTCAGTGTTCGTAAACTTTGAGAGTTTACATCATTAATGCTCATAAAAAAATTATGGCTAATGGCTGTTGGACAGAATGTGTTCAATAGTATATGGTGTTGTTGTAGAGGGTGGGTGGGAAATTGTTTACAGTGTCTTAGCACAAAAAAGTGAGGGTTCTGCAGCTGTTCTAAATTCACAACTTAGCCTCTTCTGTATTGGAATGTTATGGTAAATATTAACGGTGCTTTTTAAAAAATACTACATGTATTGAAAACCGGTTTTGCGTACATGTAAAGCATAGAAATGAGAGGGATGTTTCATTTTTGGTACTTTGTATACATATTAATTACTGTAAATTACCAAACTGATGACCTTCACATCTCTTTTGTGTATTAGAATCCATGTTAAGGTGAAGGTTTAAGTACTTCATACTGAGGTTTTTCATTTGTACTACTGCACTTTTTTTGTACAAGTTTATTTCTAACCATAGTGTCACTGTGTAATTTCTGTTTTAGGAATCTGTGCCATGTGTGGGAAGAAAGTCATTGAAACAAAAAACTATCGACAAACATCAGTCTGATTCTTTGCGCTCCTGTGATCGAGTTGAAAATATGTACCCGCGTCTTACCACTGTCATGATGGTCCTTAACATAGGATGTAAATGTTTGATGTGTAAAAAAAGATCAGTCTACTGATATCAGTTTATTGTATGCTATTTAACAGCATATTGTTCCACCAGTAATCTACTCATTTCATTATGGAAATGTTGGATGCATTCAGTGATCATTATTGTGAAAAGTCTGTCTGTAGGCTTTCGGTTTTAACATTTAACAATGTTTCAACAATGTTTTTTTGTACTTCTGCTTCACAACGCACAGTAGAATTCTCAACAACATTTGCCTAAAGCCGTGAAGGAAATGGTTTACGTGTAACTGTATTCCCTGATTGGATAGTTCTTTAGCATGATAGAATTTCTGAAAGTCTTTAACTTATTAATGAGTTGAAGGTGGAGCTTTTGGATATCATTCACATACCTAAAAGGACTGCAAAAATTCCAGAATCTGAGTGAGATTTGGTGAGACTTGTTGGAGAAGTTAATTATCCTTCAAGGGGACAAGATTTGATGCAAACATCCGAAATGTGGCTTCAGTACTCTTTGACTGAACGAAATATATTTCAGTTTGTCTCAGGTGACATGGCAGTTTCTTTAGGTGAGCCTTAATATATAAATACCCAGTTTGGAGAAATTTGAAGCCCTTTTTCCCCCCAATGGACATAAACTGAAGTCTTTCCCTTTGCAAATAAAGTCAGACTGGTTCACTTGTTAAAGCATGTTAAATGTCAGCAATACAAGATTAGTGCTTGTTTTGAACTGTGAATTTTGATTGCTTTTAGCCATTTTAAAGTTTCTTCTGCTATTTGCAGTGTATTTGACTGGTGAAGTTACAAATTTGTGGTAGTTTTCAGTAGGGCGTTAAAAAACAATCAAGTCAATGAAAAAAAATTACAAGTTTCTTGAGGTAATTTGGCATGAAGAATAGGCTTTGTCAAATGAAAAAAATAGTGCCAAGACAAGTGTATTAATAGTAAGAAAACATATAGATCTGATGCTAGCTGAGGCTAGACATTTTCAGCCTTGCATTATGAATACCTGTGCCCCAGTCATACAAGTAGGCCTACAGATACACAGAACATAACTGTGCTTTGTGTGTTTTGTGGAAAAACTAAGATCGTTATGTCATTGTATATCTGTTACTTATGAGAATAAAACCAAACATACTAAAAGGGTAATTTGTGTACACATTATGTTTTTATTGTTGGACTGATGTTATGTGAAATAATTACACAACCTCGGAGGCTCCTGCATGGGTCATTTTGTTACGCTAGCAGGTTGAACACTAGGTCACAGAGGCCCAGAGAGCACAGCTGGTAGAGCGTCCGCTTCGGGAGCAGCAGATCTAGGGTCAATTCTGGGTCAGGTCACACCTAAGACCTTAAAAGAGGAAGTTGTAGCTTCCTCGCTTGGCATTCAGCATTCAGGGGATAGTGCAACGACTGGTTGACCCTTATCGGTATATTGCTCAAGCGAGGAGCCTTACTTGCCTTAAATAAGTGAAGCAGCACTATGTAAAAGAGCGATGGAAGTCTGTCATGCAACAAGGAAGCACATTACACATTCATGGACTCTACGGACTCCTTTGTCATCATATCGCTGAAAAATTGTTAAGTTCAACGTTAAACCCCAAGCATTCACTCACTCACTCACTCACTCAATCATAAAGGCCTCCAATCCCTCCCGAAAATGTCGGAATTTATCTCACATCTTGACTTAGTTATCACACAGTGAGAGAAACTACCGGTACCAATATTTTTTATGAGTAGGAGTATTATGATTGAAAACCTTTTTTGTGTGTGTGTGTGTTTTTTTTCGCAATTCCCTTTTAGAGTCCTCTAAGACATGAACTTTTTTTTTCTAAAATATTTCATCGAAATGGGATACCAACAGATGTCTGTAAAGGAACGGATTACGTCATTTCAGTGACGTTGAATGTTCAACATGAGATTAAAACAAATTAGTCTCAGTTGTATCTTAATCCCAGGTTCAACTGCAGCTTTCACAACAGGACATAAGAGCGAGAAGAAAATAGTTCAAACGAAAGCGACAGGGGACATAATTTCTCTAGGCGTTACTCCCCTTGAGCGCATGCGTGCGTCATTTGCGCTCGATTTTCAAATAGAACGTTATCGCGTGAGTGTTTGCTGAAGTATAATTGTTGAATTTACAATGTCCACAAGACGGAAAAAATATAGTCGACAAGCCAAGAACAAGGCTGAAAGATATGGAACATCTGATTCAGGTAAGAAGATGGAAGTGATTGAAAGCTTTTTATGAATAGTGACCACCGACAACAATGGTAAGTGGACAACAACAACAACAACCTACATTATTGCGACTTGCAAGCACCTGTTTCGCGTTTTCTTACCGGCCCCGAGTGACAAGGCGCACATAGCGACGATGTAATACCTGCTGTACTTCACCATGGAATTTACGTGTACGCATTTTAGTAATAGCGCCATTGGTTTGCACGTTCAAGAAATTATATACCTCGACATGCTGTAGTTCAATTGAACAAAACGTTGAAGTCAGTTTTCAACAATTCCTCATCTTTACCTGTCTCAACCTTTAATCATTGAATTCAAAAACATGGTAGGTCCGTTCCGCAAGGCACTTTGCGGAACGAAGTTGGCTGTTAAATCCACTGCAAAACTGCGACACGCCGATTTTCTGGCGTGCATTGCTGAGAACCGAACCTTTATTGCCACTCCTGTAAGTGTAAATCCATTCTTGAGTCGAAATAACTTTGTGCTGTCATGAGGTCATAGCTAGTTGGGTGTACTAAAATCTCAGAACCGTGCACCAGAAGATACGGAAATCAACTTAACAAGACAAGACAATCTTAAATAACAATTTTAGCGATGAGCTCATCATCAACACTTTATCAGATTTTCTGCATGTATCTGGTCTGGAATTGATTGAAACTTGCAGGAGTTATTGAAAAGACCGATATCTTCTCAGTCCACATCAGAAATCAGCGTGTGGAGTGGAATTTACCGGCCATCTATCCTCGCAGAATAGACCTACCACGTTTTTGAATTCAACAATTAAATGTTAACGCAGGTAAATATCAAAAATTGTTGAAAATAGACCTAAACATTTAATTTAATTGAACTGTACTTACTTTTACCTTTGCTAACGATCCACAGTAGAGCTACTTAACTCATGTTTTGTCTCATGCGAAAATACAGACCTCCACAATTGTGGGCGCTACCATTTTGGCAGCCTTACCTTTACTGATTAACAGCCTACAGCCTTAAATTCACTTTAAAGCGGCTTGACATGCCAATTTTTATGCACATTAAAGAGAATATGACTTAATTACCACGCCTGCAAGTGTAAATCCATTCCCAAGTTGAAATCTCGTTGAAATCCACAGAAATATTTCTTTCTTACTCGTCAAAAATAATTCATCATGGCAAGTTTGGTGTACTAAAATCTCAAGAGCCTTAGTGATGATTTCATCAGTCATCATGCATGTAGAATAGAAAGGACAATTTGCCCTTTCAGTCGAACAAGAAAAATTAATTCTAAAGGTTCCATTCAAGGCTTGCAGTTATCACATGCACATCCGTTTTTGTTTTATCCATGATTTCTACCCATGGCCACCGATACATTCTGGATTTTGGATGCACCCAACGCATTACATGTGCACAACGCGAGTTGGAAGAGGGAAAAATCAACACTTTATTGGACTTTCTGCATAAAACTAGTGTGAAATGGATTTACACATGTATGAGTAATTGAAAGATCCTTCTCTCTTCGAACCTCAATAGAAATTGAGGATACAACAAATTGCTGCTGTTGTAGAGTGGATTTAAGGGCCCACCATTTTATTTTTATATATATGTATATATATATATATGTGTCTGCTTAGCTTGCACTTTTTATATGTTGAAGTTTCTGTGAGTGGAACATATTATACTGTTGCCAGAATAAATGGTTCAGACCTGTACCAAACATCTTTGTCATCATTCCCTTCATATGAAAAGTGTGTTGTTGGTTTCAATCCCTTGTTGGCTATGTTTCAGATACACCTGTGCAAGACACAGAGCACCAGCAAACTATGCGAATAATAACCCGACTTTCTCAGAAATACTTGGTAAGAGCTCTAATAGTAGTGTCCATCACATTGTTGAAACTGTTTCCTTGGGTTGGGGATTATGGCTTGCTTTCAAGATAGCATAACATATGTCGTATCATAGAGATTGAGTTACTTTATACCAGGCCCGTTCTAATTTCATACTCCATGTAGATATAATGCTGCCTCAGTTGAAGGTCTTATCCAAGAGAATAGATGTGCTGTGTCATAGGTGCATGTAATCCTTCTTGTGTGTGCTGGGAAGGTAGTATCCTCTGCGATGATTAGTCATGATGATCATCCTGCGATGATGATGAATATATGTATTTATTTGATTGTTGTTTACCACTACAGTCTACACTCAAGAATTTTACACTTCTACAGTCAGCGTTGGCCAGTTTTATGGGTAGAGTAAACTGGGACACCTGCCGTCAAACCCCGGACCTGTGGCAAGTTCCTGACAAACTTGTATATATGTAGAATAACCTCTGGTTCAGGAGTCATTACACATATCATGTAAATAGGATGACTCGAGTTCTGTGTTTTTACATGTTACATGTGTAGTATGACTCGGGTTCACAAGTCTTCACATGTAACCTGCATGTTTTGACTCAGGTTCAGGAGTCAGAGTATCAAACATAATGATGATTCTTCCTCTGTCTTTCGCAGACAACAAGAGCGACACCTGGATCAACTTCTCAAAGTTCGGCTTTCACAGTGAGTAGTTTGGAATTTGGCGTCTGTATCCTATTATCCATGATTTTAGATTATTGTTGTTTATGCATGCTTCCTGTTTCAAATATATCATTGATCCTTGCCAAGTGAGAGAGTGTTTGGACTTACCAAGAGACATTATGTACGTAGTGTGTCTTATCAGTTACAATTTAAAGGACAAATCTATGAATTGAGAATATGGATGACATCAAGCCTACCTGATGACTTACAACTAAAGAGTACTTTGAGATCTCTAGCCTCCCTGCAGCTAAAAGTACAAATTCCATCACTACAAACAAAGGGATAATACTCTGCATTTCTGTCAGTGTTGAAAAAAAATTGTTTAAAAAATTTCTGGAACCAGTCTTGATCACCAAAATTTATTTGACTGGCCCTGTGCTCAGTGTCAACATTTGCACAAAATTTCATGTGAATCCCACTTGTTTGCTTTTTTTTAAAGTTTATTTATTAATTTGATTGATTTTTCAAGCCATACTCAGGAATATTTGATGACTGTGGCCAGCAACTGAGCAAGACATGCAGATTCCTGTAGTTTTTGTTTGCAAAAAGTCTGATGATTAGATTCCCATTCCCTGATTCCCGGAAAGTAAACCATGCTGTTCCTGTTTAAAGAAATGCGCTTGCTTGCTAGCTAAATTGAATGTTATGTTGAATTGGTATTAAGATTGAAGTTTGATTGATTGATTGTGGTGTAGGAGACTGAGGAGGAATACTATGGTGATGAGGAGAACAGTCCTGACACAACCGGCCAGTCAGATGGGAGTATTACCTTTCCTCAACCACATGATGCGTACGACTTTGACAGTAATGAAGGTCTTTCTAACCCGCGTTTAATTTTGTCACCTGTAAAGGCTGGTCAGCTCTCAGTCAGTTGTAAGCAGACGAAGCAAAACAGGAAAGCCCCATTCACGTTCCAAAAAGCAGGAAGTGTTAAAGAAACAACAGCCAAAAATAAGCACAAAAACAGTTGAAATTGTTCAAAAGAGCAGGATGACTAGAATGTCATCCAACCAGATGTCTGTAGATGTCTCTGGGAACTCTAGTATTAAAGAAACACCATCACAGCGACAGAATTTGCGGAAGAGAAAATCAAACAATACCTCTGATACAGCGTCCTCAACATCTGTAGACACAACCTTAGGAAGCCAAAGATCCTCTCCGCGGATGACAGATTTGAACAAAAATAAGGCAGTGCATTGACGTGAAGAGAGACAGTGGTGTATTTATCTCTCCACCTTTACGGAAACGAGCAAAGCTTGGCAGTGGACAGCAGGCAACTTCAACACCAAGCTCAGAAAGTCGAGCTCAGAAACTTGCCCTGAAAGCATTGGAGGATTCCCGTTACGGTTATGACACTTTAGACTCCCCTGCTCTGGGCGTGTCTCCTGTAAAAACGTTCAGTCACGCCCATGTCTGACTATTGCTCCATGTCATCCTCACACTCACATCAATGGACAACCTCAACTTCAGAATAACAGCCAAGCAAGGCTTTCCCTTTGTTCTACAAGAAGGTAAGCAACACTTAAATGTAAGCAACTCACTTTACCAATAAGGGTAAGCTGTGTAACTTGTAGCCTTCAGCACACAAGTGGGATGTATCTTAGTGGTAAGCTGTGTGACTTGTAACCACAGGTATTGGGATCTATCTCAGTGGTTAAGGCATGTGACTAGTATCCACCAGTCCAACTTTCATACTTGCCCTTCCCTTTGGCGTCTCTGTTGGGAAAAGAGCATTACTTGTGCCTTCTAAGCAGATTTGACATATGGTTTACACGGTGACTAATCTGGAGCTTTCTTGTATTGGTTTGACAGAGTTGCTAGCTGCAGGCCAAGCTGTAGTTGAATGTTTACAGATATTGTATATGAACACTCAGCTACATGTATATTTAATGCTCCTTGAAGTTTTACAGATTGGTTGGCGGGGGGGCGGGGTTGATATATAACACCTCTTTTTTCTGATTTTGGATGTTTTATTCTTGTGTGAAAGCTGTAAGTGTTCTCTATTTCTTACTAGTTCTCCCCACACTACAGCTCAAATACTGCTAGTCATGCCAGTGATCAGTTGGACTCCTCATTCAGTAATCATTCCAACATTCTGGCCCAAAGGCATTATTGCATTTTATGGATGAAAAAAAAAACAGATGGATTGCACATTTGATCTTATGAACAACAAGTTGCAATTTGCACCAAATTTCACACACTTTCAACCAAAAGTCTTTTTTTTGTTAATGATGTTGTGATACTCTGCAACCTTAAGCACTTTTACAAGAATAATCGAACAGCCAGTAATCTTCTGGTAATAAAGTAATGATGTTTTTCTTTTCAGAACTACCAAAAGTTGCCAGTAAAGTCCACAAGCCCAAGAAAGCCAAAGAGGTAACCAATGTTCACTTAATGTACAATTATCTTAGGTCAGAAGTATGTATGTTTGCAGGTCTTCACCTGTAAAAAGGTTACCTGGAAATTGCTTCAGGTAATCCATTGTCCGTTTAATTATTTGCATGACCTTTAAATTAAAATTTAAAGATTTATTTATTTATTTGATTATTGTTTTTATGGCGTACACAAGAGTACATGTACTTCAGTTATACTAGGGCGGCCATCATTATGGTGGCCAGGGGGAAACCCACAACCATCCGGAGGTTGCTGAGACTTGCCCACCTTACCAAGGAAGAAGCCAGAATGAGATGAACTCACAGTAGCTGTTCAGTTACGTAAAATGGTTATGTAAGACAAGGTTATGAGGGCAATATAGCACTAGTTTCCATAGCCTTGCAGTATAGGTGAACACTTCAGTCTTAGCTGCATATATGTATGTAAAGCCTTACATGTAAAAAAGTATACAGCTCCCTTAGAGGGACATCATGACCAAACCGAACATCGTGGTCTAGGTTCAATACAAAGACTAACACGAACATAAAGTATATGTCAGATGAAAGACCATTAAACTCTATTCATAAAAATAGTTTCATTTATTTTTTTAGAATTCAATTGTATTTGAACATTTGGAATCAATGGCAGCCTTTTCTGACCATCAGGTTTTTTGCCACTTAACCCCGGATATACTGCTATGTATCATGATTCAAAATACTTATACATACAGATCTACGAATACACTTCATGATTGGAGAGAACTATTTCAAGCAAAAATATAGATGTGACATCGCTGATCCTTCTGGGTCACTACAGACCACCATAGAATATGATGTTTGAAAGACTAGAATAAACAAAGTGAACTATTTTCTTGTACAGCGTTTAATGGTCTTATCTAATGGTCATCTGATATATACTTTATTGAGTGTTTTCTTTCCCTTTACAAGGTCCGGAAACCTGGAATGAAACCCGGGTCAGGTCATACCAAAGACAGGGCCTCCGTGGCTCAGTTGGTTAGCACGTTAGCGCAGCGTAATGACCCAGGAGTCTCTCACCAATGCGGTCGCTGTGAGTTCAAGTCCAGCTCATGCTGACTTCCTCCCCGGCCGTACGTGGGAAGGTCTGGCTTCAACCTGCAGATGGTCATGGGTTTCCCCCGGGCTCTGCCCAGTTTCCACCGACCATAATGCTGGCCGCCGTCGTATAAGTGAAATATTCTTGAGTACGGTGTAAAACACCAATCAAATAAATAAATAAATAACATACCAAAGACTTGGTACTGCACTGAGAGGTCAGACATTTCCATCTTGGACAAAAGTCTCAGTATGATTCAACACCAGAATCATAAAAAAATAAATACAAATATTTGTTTGTTGTGAAAACAATCAATGATTTTTTCTTTTCCCTAATACGCAGTTTAAGTTGTGTCCTAAGTTGCGGATCTAAAAAGCTTCTCCACTTTCTTCTTTGGGACTAAAAATTTAAAATACTGTCTTCCTAAGTGGTAATCTGGAAATTAATTCTAAGCTGCAGCCTGATGTGGCTGTTGCAACGGTAATAGCTGTAAAAACAAGTGTGTAGGGGGTAGATTCAGCATGGGGCGCTAAACTGCCATGGGTTCCCAGTAAGTTCACCGATGATGTGATTTCCAAAAAAAAATCCTGACCATTGACAGAAAATATGCATAAAATACTGGGGTTGTGAAGAGATATAAAATAATAAAAATATAAAAACAATATATTATTATTATTATTATTTTGAAATAAATCTGTGTTTGGGGTAGCTTTACTTGTATCCTTTAACTGATCCTATAGTGAAATTCACAGTTTTGTGGTTCACTTCTAAGCCTTTCTTGATTTGTTGCACTTTCTTGAAAACCATCAAAAGAATTACTGTGTAAAACCTGCGTCATCGTGGGGATTTATTTCATAAAGGGAAGTGTGAAAAGAAGATGAAAACCAATGTATCTGTAGCTAACAGCTGTTTGGATGGAAATAACCTGGCTAATTTATCTGTTGGATTAACTGTATGTACTCTCATTTCAGGTGTCTCAGAAGGCAATTCAGTGGGCAGAAAAAATGAACAAGGAATTTGCTGAGCTAGAAAACTTTGAATTGAGCATTGAGGGCTGAGAGGAATCTCAGTCATAGTGTACGAAGGAAGGCTAATAACTGGCCATGGAACTTTGTGTGCCTTTCACAAAAACGTGTAGTATATACATGTATGAAGGTTATATCTCAGAACCTAAAGCTCCTAATCACCAGTCAAAATCATTACAGTTATGATGATACTAGGTTCAGCCACATGAACAAATTTGTAGCAAATTTTGGAGGTAAAATGTTTTGTATCCAGATTTTTCAAAATGGTTCAGTGTCTAGAAAGTGGATGCACCCTTCATTTGGAACCTTTTCACTTGTGTACAAGTCACACTCACTTCTCATGTCTCCCAGATCTCCTCAGCTTCTGTATGTTTGGTAAGACATTGTGTTTTTGTTAAGCGGTTCAATATAGCCTTGTCCACACTGATGTACACCAAGCCTGTCTTGCGTCTTCATAAAATGATCCCCAAGAATTAAAGGTAGTTCATAAACTTTGTTTCTTGTGTCGAGCGCAGTGTGACAAGGGTATCTGCTCAGATCCCCTCTCTTGGTAAGCTTAGAATTTCTTTAGATACTAACGTTGATGAATTATGGACACACCTGGTTTTGAAAGTTTCCGTTTCTCTGTACTTTATTGAGTGCCCCTAAATGTGGCCTGATGAAAACCTGAAGTTAGACCAAATGCAGTGTCAGGGATTCAGAATTGTCAGGACCCACATGTATATAGTGTAGTTGATTTCTTTATTTACTTCATAAGAAGAGAGCTTAAGCTTACTTTTTTTTACCAAGTCCTTTATAGATTACAAACTGGTGTCCCAAATATTTGTTTTTTGTGTGAATTTGTGTATGTAGAATATTAGTGGTCCGTGAATTCATGGTGTTGTTGATCATGTGAAAAATACTCCTTGGGACAGCAGTGGTTAACAACTTGTACTATTGTTTAAGGATGTAATAAATATATGTATATTTGAAGACTTTATTTTTTTTGGTTGCTTTTATGTTTTAACTACTTGATAGGAACACTGGTAGTTAGTATTCACGGTTTTCACTCGACTGGTCAGAGTCATTTGACTAATAGGGGCCCGAGGGGCCTCCGTGGCTCAGTTGGTTAGCGCGCTAGCGCAGCGTAATGACCCAGGAGTCTCTCACCAATGTGGTCGCTGTGAGTTCAATTCCAGCTCATGCTGGCTTCCTCTCCGGCCGTACGTGGGAAGGTCTTGCGGCAACCTGCGGATGGTCTTGGGTTTCCCCCGGGCTGTGCCCAGTTTCCACCCACCATAATGCTGTCCGCCGTCGTATAAGTGAAATATTCTTGAGTACTGCGTAAAATCAAATAAATAAATAAATAATAGGGCCCTGACTGCTGTGTTTAAAGTGAATTATATATAATACATGTACTTTGAAAAAAGTTAAGCACCAGTCTATATTTTGAATATTATGTCACAAATGAAAAGGTTCCCAAACAACTTGCCATAGGTCATTAGTCGACACCAAGCCCTCCAGTTTCTTTGACATACAAAAGCGATCACCACTGCATAGGTGAAAAGTTTTTGATTATTCCATTTAAAGAAAAGAATCAATCCATCTAAAATCAAAGCTAAAGATAGTTTCGTGTCATTATGGGGATTAGTAGGTACCATTCTTGGTTTATTAATAGATTTCATGAAGGTCAAGCTACGTGTATTGAAATTTGTGTTGGGGATAAATATTTAGTACTCATGACCCCCCTTCCCTCTCCCCTCCCCTCTTCAAGAGAGCAGTTTGTCACACCATGACCAACTTTGGTGTTTCTGTCCAACATAATTAAAGACGGATCATTGTTGAATGTCATGTGGTTTCATTCATATAGCATTCCCAGACCGAGGGTTGGTTTCCTACCATAATACACATTCCACATTACATTAAAAGTATCTAAGTTACAGGTTTTTTTGTCAACAATCTTATTGACCTAGAAGCTCGTGTCCAGCCAATCTTTGATCTTGTTTACATGTTGCGTGAAATACAACTGCGGTGGAGCGAAATCCCGATACTTTTACAGGACATGTACACACAAATCACATATTAGGGTTCTAAACCATTTTGTGATGACAAAACATGCATGTGCAGTTGTTTTGATAGCATAAAGATATGCACACACCCATGCACGTGTAAGACTGAGCCAGCCAAAGGTTTGATTTGATCAGTGTTGATCACCTTACTCATGAATATGTCACTTCTGTGTAGGCAGTCTGTATGAATTGGTGAAGTAAACCATTCCTTGGGCAAGTAATGGCGAAGTCAACCATTCCTTGGGCAAGTAATGGTGAAGTAACCCATTCCTTGGGCAAGTAATGGTGAAGTAAACCATTCCTTTGGCAAGTAATGGTGAAGTCAACCATTCCTTGGGCAAGTAATGGTCAAGTAACACATTCCTGACCTGCGTGCACAACAATCAAGTGGAGGGCCAGCTGGGGCTTTGTTTTGCACACCATTATGGACATCTGATAGTGTTTATTTATCCCTCCCTTCTCGGTCAGGTTTTTCTACATGTAAGGTGCTCTTGTTCACGCAAAATAATACTAGACACCATGGATTAATCAGTGTAAGGATTGTGCAAAGTGAATTTTCTCAGAAATATTACCCAAGAACGTGAATGTAAGAGGGACACTGCTAGCAGCTAAATACTATTGACACTACATCTTTTTCTTTTTAACACTGTTTGTTCTCCAGTGTACTATAGTACACTATAGACAATGTCGTAGATCTATCGTTTTTGCTTCATTACTAAATCACCAACACACAGATGTACTTTATTAAATCCTTAATTTTATTTAGTCATTTTTTATAAACAAAGGTGACAAAGTTATGCATGTATGATGGATGAACATGACACTAGGCTATATACATAATTGCTACAGACATACCCTCTATCAAAGTAATACAATAAAACCAAAGTTACCGGTAAAAATAAACTATGGCATTTAACATCTTAACATGCTAACTTACATAGATTGAAAACTTAATTTTCTACAGACCTGTTGAACACTGGTTATCTACATGTGATGAACAGATGAAACACAATCTGACATAGACAAACTGAAAATATAAGCTCTATATAAGGTATTATCCCCCCCCCCCCCCGAAAAAATGCCAAATTGCATCAAGCTAAAATTACAATTTACTAACACCAATAAATGGTTTTATTATTACTGGAAATTACTGACCAACCCTTTGAGATCACTACAAAAGCTGGACTTTTGGAATTAAACAAGAGCTTGCATGGTATAGTGCGCAATGAGTATACAGGAGCTGCTAATCAATCAAACACAACCACGGTGACATCTTCAGTTCAACACACAGACGTAAAACTGGCGTATCGCACCGCAAGAAGCCATGAATTAAGTACACCATCTCAAAATGACTCGCTTAAAGCCAGTTCAGAAGTCGAGAATAGCCTGCTGATGAATGCATCTTTCAAATTTTAACATAAAAAAGTTCAATAGGGAAACAGCTTTACGAGTTGTATGTCAAAAAATGAGGCATGTGGAAAAGCAATTTTTCAAGCTTTGATGGTTGACAGGGGAGGCAACTTGAATGTCCAGCCTAGTTTCACCAGAAGACAATAAGTGATGATGAGAATGATTCCCATGAATCTAACTTTTCCTAGTCTTTTCCTGGCACACTTCTGTACTATTTCCCAGCTCACACTTTTCCTGCCTGTTTCCTCAGCATGATGTAGATTTTCTCTTTCAGCCAGTCCTTGTTATGGGGCACATATGTTCCAAGGGATTTCTGATATCTAGACAAATTAACAAAAAAAACAGCCACTAATAGTTACACAGCTATACATATACAGACTAACAGTAGTTACTTATTTCACCTAAAATGAATTTCAGATGAACTGTCTGCCTAACCACCAGCTCTGAATGATGATTACACAGATGTATGTATGCTTGGCTTTAATGTTGTACTTAACAATTTTTGCAGTCACAAAACGACGAGGAGTCTTTATAGGTTTGTGTGCATATACTGTGTCTTCTTGTGACGGAGAGAGTCCATGCCGCCAAAGTGCTACTGCCACTGAAGTATCATGCCGAAGACACCAAACTTCACATGACACCCCCGGCCCAGTCACATTATACTGACACTGATCGAATCAGTCATGTTTCCTTGCTCTAACCTGAGCACCAAGCAAGGCAGCAGCAAATGCCATTTTTAAAGTCTTTGGTACGACCCAACCCAGGTTTGATCCTGGGGTCTCCTGGCTTCAAGGCCGACTGTCTAACCATTAGGCCACCAAAGTGGTCATGATTATATGTGTTAGTGTTGAAACCATTTCATAACTGTATTTGTTTTTTTTGGGTCTCGCTATTCCTACACAATTCACATTTTCTGAAGAACCTCCACAAACTGTTGCAAAACATTAAAAACAAAAACATCAAATCAACCTAACAAAAAAGTTTTAATCTAATCACCTTGAAAAGATTATTGGCCTTTCAATTTTATAAAGAATAAAATTCCCCACATTTAAGCAGAGTTGCCAGTCCACATCACTAAGCACTGTAATAAATGCTTTTCATTCTGTTGGAGAAAATATCCTCTGCACTCTTACACCATAGATACTTACACCAAACAGCAAAGGTCTGTGAGCTGGTCAATGAAGTCAAATAACTGGCTGATGTCATATGTTATGGAGGGGCAATCTGGGTTTAGCCTCTTTAAATGTTCTTCATAGATCTTACATACCCCTGTAACGAGAGTAAATGTAAAGAATTACAATATCTGAGAATGTGAACATCCGACACAATAAACTAATATAAAGCATATTCAAGTGGTTTTATTACATACATAAGCATTACATATTCATGATTACACATGGACTTAACAGCTGGCTGCTCTGTGCTAAAATCAGGTTATCTCTGTGAATTGCACAAACCATCCAGCACACTGATATGATCAAACAGCAGTTACAGCACACAGACATTTCTTGCAAAGATAACTTCAACATGCTACTGGTACAATGAAGCCTGTCAACAGAGAAAACTTACCTTCCAGACACTCTGTGACAGAGTCATAATCCGAGTAGGTTCTGGTCTCCGGACGGGTGTTCGGCTGTACGAGCAATATGGTGTGAGACTGCAATGTTGAACAGATAATACCTTAATAGCAGAAATACAAACTTGGTAAACTCCTCACCCACAAACACCCTTGATTTATTTGATTGAATTTTTACGCCGTACTCAAGAATATTTCACTTATACAACAGCAACCAGCATTATCGTGGGAGGAAACCGGGGAAAATCCACGACCATCTGCAGGTTGCTGGCAGACCTTCCCACCCAACCACCCTTAAAGCCACAGCCGAAACAGGAACAGTTAGATTCAAGCATGTGACCTTATTGGTGAAGAGCCTGATATTTGGTGACTTCTCTGTTTCCGCTGAATGACCTGTTACATACTAATGTTTGTAGCCCTAAAAGACTCAACTCCCTTTTCTTAAGGGAGTCTCAACGCTAACAGTACTAATTTCGTACTCAACGAAGATTGCGCTAGCGCAGCGTAATGACCCAGGGGCCTCTCACCAATGCGGCCGCTGTGAGTTCAAGTCCAGCTCATGCTGGCTTCCTCTCCGGCCGTAAGTGGGAAGGTCTGCCAGCAACCTGCGGATGGTCGTGGGTTTCCCCCGAACTGTGCCCGGTTTCCTCCCACCATAATGCTGGCCACCGTCGTATGAGTGAAATATTCTTGTGTATGGCCTAAAACACCAATCAAATAAATAAATCAATCAAAGAAGATTGAGGCAGATTCTCTTTGTTATCGAACAAGTCTCGAGCAAATAAAATACACCAACCTAAAGACCTGCTTTCCACACCCACCACACCACCACCAGATGCTCCTACTGGCTTTAGGATAGATTTATTATAGCCATGAAGGCTTCCAGGACATGCGTGTAGACCTGCATGAAGACCTACATGTAGCTGCTCAACACAGCGGCTACGGCAGAGGAGCATCTTTAGGTGGTATGTTTTATTTGCACGAGACTTGTTCAATAACAAAGAGAATCGGCCTGGACCTTCATTGAGTACAAAATTAATACTGTTAGCGTCAAGACTCCAAAGACGCTAGGCCAATATAAGAAAACCGTAAGTGGAAAGGTCAGCCAGCAACCTGCGGACGGTCATGGGTTTTCCGCTGGCTCTGCCTGGTTTCCTCCCACCATAATGCTGGCCGCTGTCGTAGAAAGTGACATATTCTTGAACACAGCATAAAACACCAATCACATAAAAAAGTAAATCAATATAAGAAAAGGAAGTCTTTTGGGGCTATAGTGTTTGTAGTTGACTATTCGTATACAATTTGACTATGTTTTATTGTCCTGGCTTGAGGCAGAATCATATCATCATGTTATATTATTCCTGCTCGAAAACCACCTACCTCTTAACAACATGCGTCTGGTATATTGTCCAACACAATATTAATTGGATACTGGGATAAAGCCAAAGTCGTGCATGTCAATATTTCCCAGCTTGACATGGGACCTTCAGTAAATAATTGCCAAACCGCCAGCCGACCAATCGACATGGATGTTGAGGAAAACATATATGCGCCCATCGGCAAACTTCTTAGAAGTTATAATTTTGTCTCTGATAAGTTTGTCTTGTTTTCTTTTTAAAGTTAATATTCTGAGTTTGGATAGAACTTGGCCGCTGAATGAATTTATGTTTTCCTTGACGTCCATGTCAATCAGTGCCAACCAGCGGTCTGGTGAAGGTCCCTTGTCAAGCTGGAAATGATTAACAGGAAGCTGACCTGTGCATGACGCTAGGCAGTATCTTGAACAGCCAGTGTGGTGTGCTAGCAGGATTTAGACGCAGATTTGGGTTTATCAACACAAAGACACAGATTTGACTTTATCAACAAAAAGAATTTCTCGCCCGCATATGCTACTTCCCAGATTCCCAGACGACTTATCGGACAAGGCATGAATCGGTGTATGGTTTACCATTGGTTCCCCCTGTGGCTACGATACTCTGCCAGCCAAATATAAAGTATAAAGTAGCCACCTAGGTACAATGGTTATCCTGGTTCCCAGGCCTCGCAACTGCAAACGAAGTGGCCCACGAGCCCTGAAGGTGCACATTATGGGCTGCCACTTTTGTGTAGTTCAAGCGAGCAGAGAAGTTGAACTTACTGTAACATGGATGGATGGATATTTGCCTCTGAGATGATCCACAGCTAGGGATTTTATCTATCTGGCAGTCCAGAAACCTCAGCATGCAAAGGAGTGACTGAACAGGCTGGGAAGGTTAGTAATTGTTGTATGAAATTTTACGATGCCTCCTTTAGGATTGAGTGGGAGCAATCCATGACTGTGCAAACTCTTGTACAAATATAAGTGAGTGAAGTGTAATCATCCAGGGATATATGGTATAGGACTAGAGGGTTATTTCCCTACAAGTTGTGCAGTCTGGATCTGCCTACACTATTCCGAGTTTAGCATACTGGAAGCTCTCGTGGTGTTGGTGGAGAGTGTCTCTATTAGCAGCGCCACATCAGTCACATGGATGTGAGATTCTCACACTGTTGTTGTTGTGATAGGCTATCAGGTATAGGCGCACGCAACTCTGTACAGTTCTGTCCCTTCACATTTCTATCGATGAGGGCAAACTGGTTATTATGCACATTTACAAATTTTACACAATGACTCACATAACATTAACACATAAACGAAAATCATAAATTACCATTCTGACACTTTGAAAAGACGCTGAATGGATCTTCAACGCACTTGCTGCTGTACACACTGAAATGGCAATCTGTTCTCCAGCAGATCTATCTTATTGGCTAAAGACGCATCTGCAGTATATCTGCGTGGAGACTTTTTACATTAGCGCCATCTGGTGGTAATGGTAAGCCTGGCTTGCGCGTGCGCACCATCAACAAAACACAATGTGAGAAGAAAGCCGACTGTCATAGCTGCCACGTACTGATCAAGCTTCCATTGATTGATTGAAAGCCGTTACCGATCTAAAGGAATCACCTGGCAGAAAGATTATCTGTTGCATCTGTGGACATGTGGCATAGCTTGAGAATTATACCATGCATTACGCGCAGCGGCCCGTAGCTTTTCCGGTCGACTGGCAGTATCAGAAACACTGAAACAGGTGATCTGTGGAAATTAGCGTCATCAAAACAAATCTGACAGTTTCTTTGGGCACCTGAGTACGACAATGGATGAATTGTGGACTGTAATCATTCTCTCTCTGGCTATGCTAGTAGGATGTTATGTGGCTGGTCTTATCCCACTAGCGTTTACCTTTTCCGAGGTAATTAGAGAATTATGACAGGTTAATGTACATATTGTGAATGAGTGAGAAAGTGCTTAAGGTTTAACGTCATACTTAACAATATTTCACTCATGTGACGATGAGGGAGTCACGAGAGTGCATGTACATGTAATGTGCCTCCTTGTTGCAGGACGGATTTCCACCGCTGTGTTACCAAGTGCTGCTTCATTGAGACGACTTAGGCAAATAAGCTGCCCCACCTAAGCCATTACAAATTCGGTACAAAATACATCATACTTATAGGAAGAATTCTAAGAGCAGTAAGCATTAAAGATGCAGTGTCACACAAAACATTAACCCCATGAGCATATTAGGCCGAAGTCAAAGGAGTAAGTCATCACATTTGTCCGTCTATCCGTGCCGATGGCATGAACGAGATGATTGTAAGAGAAGTCAAACCATTTCAGATAGAATTTCATATTTGGTATGAAGGTTCATATGGAGATTTCCATTCAAACTGGGGACTAATTCTATCAAACTTCTGGTTTCCACGGCAAAACATTGAAAACAGCAATGACGTGATCGCAGTAAAAGTAAAACCGTGTCAGATAAGGATTTCATAGTTCATATGCAGGCTCATACTGAGTTAAAGTTGGTACCTATTCAAACTGTAACTATTTTGATCAGATTTCTGGTTTCCATGTCAGTTGACAGGAAGTAGTAAGTTTCAATGTGGTGATGATCGTGGGTTTCCCCCGGGCTCTGCCAAGTTTCCTCCCACCATAATGCTGAGCCAATCAGATTTATGGTTTGGAAAGCAAACAACTGAGTTCGGCACACACACATACAAGTACAAAGCTGTTAAATCCACTAGTGCTGTGGGATTGTGTTTGTGACTCTCACTTCTTGTACCTGCCCTGATAGCACAGTAGGTGTCCACTTCGGGAGTGGGTAGATCCAGGGTCATTCCTGGGTCGAGTCACACCTAAGACCTTTAAGGAGGGAGTTGTAACTTCCTCGCTTGGTGTTCAGCATGAAGGGGATAGTGCAACAACTGGTTGACCTGTATCAGTGTAATGGCTCAGGCGGGGCGGCTTACTTGCCTTCGGTAAGGCGCTTCCATGATGTAGCATTAGATAAAAGAGTGGTGGAAATCTGTCCTGCAACAAGGAGGCACGTTACATGCACTCTAAGGATTCCTTCATCGTCATACAACTGAAAAATTGTTAAGTACACTGTTAAACCCCAAGCAGTCACTCACGTATTTCGTGTTGTTATTTGAATTGCAAAGACTTGCTTTGTAAATTTTCAGAAAATTCACAACAATCAAGCTGCACCTCTTATTTTTTCTATTTTTGATGTAATTAAAGAGATATTTGCTGATTTTCTGTTGGCAACTCTTACAAACTGGTTACATCTATGTTATTTGATGCTTGAAGAATTAGTACATTCTTATGTCATCTAGCCACAAATTTGTAGCTGTATAATAAATGTTATTATTACAGTTCTGAGAGATGATGCCAAAATCAAAGCTAGCATCATCAAATAGGAAGTGAGACAGATGTAATTGCACTGAAACCAAGAATTATTTGTGGGGCTTGTTTGCTGTAGGAAAAGTTGAAGTTGGTGACGGTTTTGGGTGCAGGACTGCTCGTGGGAACATCTCTGGCTGTCATAATACCTGAGGCTGTACATAATATGTATTCTTCCCATCAAGGTGAGTCAGCCAGCAAAAAATAACAGATTTTAAGTACACATTCTTTGTCGTCGGTAACCTGACCATGGCATAAAAAAATGTTGGTAAAAATGTTGGTTGGTAGGAAAGTATTTTTCTGGCTGATTCGGGAAACTATGGGGATTTTAATGAAATTAACACTGAGATAAAAGTAATAATAAAAAAGAAATTGAATCCCAGGCCTTTTTTTTGGAGGATCAATCAAGATTCCCCCAATGGATATATTATTAATGATAGCCCTAACAAATACATGTGCATTATGTAGGTCTCCATCTGTGTTCAGCAAACATGCAGTCCAGATGTAACTTTGGCATCATCCATGTTTGGAATTGCTTGCATACCAACTCTCTTACAATTGGATCAGTACAATGGTACACAAACATTAGTGCAACACTTAGTTTGATATTGGGCATAACACATGCATACTTTTATTGAATGACATGAACACCAGAATGTTGACATTTTTCTCCGGGCCACTGCCTGGATTCCTCCCACCATAATACTGGTCGCCAGTAACATTGCTGTACTTTTCACTGCATTCAGACTTTAATAGTGGCTCAATACATAAAATGTAGGCTATTAATATCACCACACAGAAAACTGTTCACATCAAACAGAGATTTTACCTTAATACTCTCTGTGATCTCAGGTCAAGGGTTTAAATCACAACGTGGAGGTGTTAACATGATAAAAACATAAACCATCAAAATATTGACCAAATTTTGCGTGTAAAATGTTGATACAACATAATGTTGTAGCTTATTCACTGTGTATTTTACATGTATTTGCTTTCATGTTTTAGTATTTCCAGAAGTATATAAAAAGAGAGAGGTGTGCCACGCTCTCTTTATACGATCCCCCATCTTGGTACTCCCACTCCACATTGATTGGTTCATACAGTCTCAGCAATACCTGATCGGACATTTGTGTTTCTAGAAGAATGCTTCACAATGCATTCTAATGAATCTGACCGTACTCACTGACCATGCCATGCAGACTACAAATTATTTCCCATAATTCCTCAGTAGCACCTTGTGTATTGTTAGCACCATCGCCCACATTGACCTACCAGATCACACAAACTATGTGTACTAAATAATGCAGTGGCAAACTTCACTGTATTATATGTACTTGTATTTCTGGTATGACCCTTGTTAGACAGCCATTTATCAACAAAGATTTTGGTCTTCAAAGTGTTGATGACATCAAGTAAAGACTCTGGACACTTAGCTTTAAAGTTCTACTTCCGTTTATTAACTGTACATTTTACTCTCTAGAATGAAGTCTGGAAGGGTTTATATGTTGGTCCATGCATGGATTGATTGACAGAGGGTTGCCATAGCTAATCCCAGTATGGACTGATCATGTTTGAACTAGGCGAAAAACAGGTAACAATATAAGAAAGAAGGGAGTAAAATACTGATTAAAAGATTAACATTGATATGACATGTATTTAGGCAAAGGCAGTTCTTACACCATCATAACACAAGCACATGTTTTTTTATCCAACATGTGGAAAATTGTACAGCCATATATATTAGTCTGTTTCTTTTAAAAGGTGAACACCACCATGAGGATGAGTCCAAGCATATGACAGCAGAAAAACTGACCCAGGGAGAGGCTGGACAAGACACTAGTGCTCATCATCATCCCCACACCCACAGTAGGATAGACACACATACAACTATCGGCATTGCTCTAGTTGTAGGCTTCATCTTCATGTTACTTGTGGATCAGATTGGTGGGGGGTCCCACTCCCACGCACCCACAGGTGAGTGGCCACAAGTTTTCCTCAACATTGACTATTATTAAGCTTACCGTATTTCACTTAAAATCTGGAACATAAAAATACACTTTCAGAAGCACATAAAGGACCTGAAATGAAAATTACGTTTTTCTCATACGAAATTAATCAAACTTCACAAAAAAACTTTTCTTTATATCTCTTTGCTCGAAATGAAGTAAAATGTGTCTTGGGCAAAATGACAAACTTATATACTTTAATTCTTAATGAATTCCTTTGAAAAATTAGTGTGATATATTTTTCAGACGAATTTTGAATAGGTGGTAATCTATACAACTTTGTTTTTTTGGTTTTTTTTCTTGCTGTCCTACAGTTGATTCAGAGACCCCAAGTCAACCAGCAGTTCAAAACAGAAATAAAATAACAGCCACCCTGGGACTAGTTGTTCATGCAGCAGGTAGGTATATGGATTTGCTTAACAAGGTACAAAGTTCTGATCGTGAAACCTTGTTTATGCTCATGAATTGTCCTTGTGTGAAGATTTGTTCTTCTCAGTTATGTTTTTTTGCTGTAAAATGTAATCTGAAATGCTTTGCTAAATTTCTGCCGCTACAAAGAGGAAATATCAAATGCTTCATCTCGTGCCTCAGTGGACATTTAGCACTTAAAGTACGTGTCATGTGCTAGTACAGTGACAGCTAGTCAGATATGGCTTCTTAGTTTGGGCGCCTTTTGAGTCATAATTTGGGCAAAAGAACAAGTAATTGTTAAAACATATGTAACTTCAAGCCAAATTATGCAAATACGAACAAAAGACATTGGTTACGTATTATATAGGATTAAATCACAGATTTTTAGCATTAAATTAAATAATTTTTTATATGTATAAACATATTTCTAAAATTTTGATCTAATCTTAATTTCATTGTTTTCGGTTTAATTTGGGTGTCCAAAAGGGTATGAAAATGTGACCTGTTGCAGTAGAGTAGCTAATTCCAAAATCGTTTCACTTCAGCATGAAAATTGAGTGTCTAACTTGAAAAGAAGCTAAGCTGAGATTATATAAGGTGTGTTTGTTGTCTGTACAGCTGATGGCGTGGCCCTGGGAGCTGCTGTATCCACAGCGGAGGCTCATGTCACTGGTATTGTCTTTCTGGCCATTATGCTTCACAAGGTGGGTAACTGATTTTCACCTCACTGGTATTGTCTTTCTGGCCATTATGCTTCACAAGGTGGGTAACTGATTTTCACCTCACTGGCATTGCCTCCCTGCTCATTATGCTTCACAAGGTGGGTAACTGATTTTCACCTCACTGGTATTGTCTTTCTGGCCATTATGCTTCACAAGGTGGGTAACTGATTTTCACCTCACTGGTATTGTCTTTCTGGCCATTATGCTTCACAAGGTAGGTAACTGATTTTCACCTCACTGGTATTGTCTTTCTGGCCATTATGCTTCACAAGGTGGGTAACTGATTTTCACCTCACTGGTATTGTCTTCCTGACTATTATGCTTCACAAGGTAGGTAACTGATTTTCACCTCACTGGTATTGTCTTTCTGGCCATTATGCTTCACAAGGTGGGTAACTGATTTTCACCTCACTGGTATTGTTTTCCTGGCTATTATCCTTCACAAGGTGGGTAGCTGATTTTCACCTCACTGGTATTGTCTTGCTGGCCATCATGCTTCACAAGGTGGGTAACTGATTTTCACCTCACTGGCATTGCCTCCCTGCTCATTATGCTTTACAAGCTGGCTAACTGATTTTCACCTCACTGGTATTGTCTTCCTGACTATTATGCTTCGCAAGGTGGGTAACTGATTTTCACCTCACTGGTATTGTCTTCCTGGCTATTATCCTTCACAAGGTGGGTAGCTGATTTTCACCTCACTGGTATTGCCCTGCTGGCCATCATGCTTCACAAGGTGGATAACTGATTTTCACCCCACTGGCATTGCCTTCCTGCTCGTTTTGCTTTACAAGCTGGCAAACTGATTTTCACCTCACTGGTATTGTCTTCCTGGCTATTATGCTTCGCAAGGTGGGTAACTGATTTTCACCTCACTGGTATTGTCTTCCTGGCTATTATCCTTCACAAGGTGGGTAGCTGATTTTCGCCTCGGTGGGTAGCTGATTTTCACCTCACTGGTATTATCTTCCTGACTATTATGCTTGGCAAGGTGGGTAGCCGATTTTCACCTCACTGGTATTGTCTTCATGGATCTTATGCTTCACAAGGTGGGTAGCTGATTTTCACCTCAGTGGTATTGTCTCCCTGGCTATTATTCGTCACAAGGCTGGTAGCTGATTTTCACCTCGCTGTCATTGTCTCCTTGGTCATTATGTTTCACAAGGTGGGTAGCTGATTTTCACCTCACTGGTATTGTCTTCATGGATCTTATGCTTCACAAGGTGGGTAGCTGATTTTCACCTCACTGATATTGTCTTTTTGGTCATTATGCTCTTTTTTGCTCAGATGGTCATCTCACTCTACTGTTAATATTTACTGTTTTATCTGTTGACAACCTCTGCTTAAAGGGACACAGAATTGTTGGCTGAAAGTGGAGACAGAATTTCCTGGGTTAAACCATGCTGCTTTGTGCATGTTTGAATAAATCGGCCATACCTGAAATTAAGATTAGGCTGGGCATAGCCCTGACATACCCGTCTCCCACGTCAGCCAATCAGAAACGATTGTGTATCCCTTTAAGCATATTGACATGTTTACCATTTTCTAACTGTTAGCCTATTTAGAAAGTGTTGCTATATCTATGTGGTGATGTTTTTGTAAAATTTCTTTGACGTCGCTGGCTATTTTCAGGCTCCAGCAGCATTTGGCCTGGTTTCTTTCCTTCTCCATGAAGGATTTGACAGGAATCGTATCCGGAAACATTTAGCAGTGTTTGCCTTGGCAGCTCCATTTCTATCCTTAGTCACATATTTCACTTTAAGTACGGTGAGTGAAAGAGCATACATATTCTGTACACTATTTGGGCAATGTTTCTTCAGCATAATTTTTTTATCATCTGATAGACCATGAAAAAAGAAATATTTTAATTTTTTATTTAGAATTTATTCTAGCATTTGTCATGGAAATAACATGAGGTTTGAATTGTTATGTGGACTTTATTGACTTGCTTATAATTAGGTCTTATGTATATATTTAAATTTCACCGTTAATATAAAAACGTTATTTTGACATAAAATGCTTGATTTGGGCTGGGGGCCTCTGTGGCTCAGTTGGTTAGCGCAGAGGCCTCTCACCAATGCGGTCGTTGTGAGTTCAAGTTCAGCTCATGCTGGCTTCCTCTCCGGTCGTAAGCGGGAAGGTCTTCCAGCAGCCTGCGGACGGTCGTGGGTTTCCCCCAGTTTCCTCCCACCATAATGCTGGCGGCCATCGTATAAAAGAAATATTCTTCAGTACGGCGTAAAACAACAATCAAATAAACAAATAAATTGATTTGGGCTAGGAAATAATGTGCTTGTCGTCATTGGACGTAATAGTGTCTATAGGGTCCATGAAGCCCACCTTAAACATTGCAGACATTTGGTTTAAATTACTTACTACTTGTCACAAATCACATCACCTTTATGCAATATTCTAACTGTGGCAGTTATTTACAAATAAGTGTGAATTTCTAATAGCTGCGACTTCCCAAAAAAAAAAAAGCAGTGTTATTCTGCACAGAAGCCACATGTTAAAGGATTGGTTGTCTGAAATGGTTAATGATTACAATTGTCAAAAGAAAAGACAACAAATAATATACAATAATTGTTCTTATTCTGTGGACGCTCTAATTATCTGAACACTTTCAACTACCCTCAACCTCCACCCCATCTTTATGCCTACACTTTTCAGAATGCTGTTGAAGGGAATGGTTGATTAGTGATTAGTGTCAGTCACTTGTTGTAGCTAGAACCCCCCCCCCCCCCCCAAATTTAACATTTATTTAAAGGTAACCAGATGTGGCAATGTTCTGTTCATTCCTGATACACTTAAATTCTTGCGCTACTCTACCCATAAGCCTGTCTCTTATTGTATAAATGAAATATTCTTAAAGGAGAAGAAAACTTTAAAAAATGACACTAGAGGCTGAAAAGAGCACATTTTTTTTTCTGTCTGGTTGTGCCAACTACAGATTTTGCGATTTTTCCCGCCACGCACATAATGCCAGTGAGAGTCCTTAATGCTGCCGGAACCTACATCAAACATTCTGGTTTCCCAATTGTCAAGCGGAAAACGAACTGTACTGTTCTTTACCTTCTGGGAAAAAGAGTTCTACTCGAAATGTACAAACTGCACTTCGGCCGTTTCCAACGGCAATTCTCCTAACACAGAAGACTTCAGGACTAGTTCTTAGGCAAAATGGAGTCGCCCACAGCAGATTTTGGCACTGACTTTATTTATAATTTATCAACTTGAGGTACATATTAGAATGTTTTTATGGCATGCACTTGCGAGGAAATGCATACACTTTTCAATGGTGTTTGATTGATATTTAAATTTTCTTCTCCTTTAAGTATGGCACAATAAACACAAATCACATGAATAATTAAGCATTTCTAGATATCACTATGTAGGTGATATTTGTGATAAAGCTATTACATGCAACCTATATACATGTATACTGTACAGTCTTATGTCTTATTACTGCTTTCTTTTTCAGCAAAACAAAGAGTCTTTATCTGACCTTAATGCCACTGGAATAGCCATGTTATTTAGTGCCGGGACATTCTTGTACGTGGCCACTGTACATGTGCTTCCAGAGATAGCCAATATGGGAAAGTCGCCTTCAGGCGAAGTCCAGAAAGGCTTCACAAAGACTGAGCTAGCGGCTATGGTGGTTGGTGCTGTTATACCCGTGATTCTGTCCTTAGGCCATAGCCACTGAGATTCTGTGTTTTAGCCACTGATGGCTTGTATGTAAAGACACTCCTGCACTGTTACCAGTTATGAATGTATGAAACCATTCACGTGCGAGTATCAGTTGTATGAAACTCTTAATGTGTACTATAAGGTCAACTCTGTCAAGTATAATGTCAAAGTTAATGATAACAAATTTAAGAAATGAATTTTTACCTAAATTTTTGTTGATATTATCTGTTTACTTTGCATAGAACTGTTTTAGCACGTAAGCATTGATATCGAAGATTGGAAGGAAAATAATTTTTTGCTCACAGAAATTGCAGGTAAATATGCTGAGCTTTGCGTTTTCATACATCACTTAAGCTCCCTTTCGTACTGTACATACACATATGTATGTTGTTGCTGTGGAAATATTGTCTGAACTTGAAGGATGTTTTAATTCTTAATAAGCGGTTATTTTTGTCACGACATCTGACATACTTTTTCTATGCACCACAAGTACACATTAATAGTAGAAGGCATCAGATTTGCGTCAATATGCGTTTGATTACTGGCATGTTTGTAATATGAAAATCTAATTTCATTTGTCACTCATAAAATGTGGCAAATTTCAGGTAAGTTTTGAAAAAGATTTTCATATCTTTTTGTTGTCTTTCGTATGTTTGTTTGTTTGTTTTTTTTTTCATTTTGCTCATCACCGTCTTGCTGTTGTGCAAACTGCTCTCTTGAAAAATACTGATTATTAATTGTTTATATAAGAGTGCATGTAAACCAGGTTACAAATTAGGTGTACAGTGTACTTATGTACTTAGTGTCACTTTTGATGTGCTCTAGCCATTAGGCGCTATGTATTATGTTATAACGACGTTCGTCTGTCTATCTGTCTGTCTGTCCGTTCGTATTTGTGTCCTGGCTTTAACTCGAAGCGTTTTCCACATAGAATTTTAATTTTCGGTGGATACATACATGCACAGATGACTCTATATCGCGACTCACGCGCGTCCATTTCAAGGGTGGACACGGTTACCAGATTGCCATTTCCTATGTATACCATATAAATAGATATGATTTCCTCTATAACTTCAACAATTTTCCACAAAGAGTTTCAATTTTTGGTGGACACATAGATACACAGATGACTGTGTCAAGACTCAAATTTGTCATATTTTTGCAGTTTTCATGGCAACCAGATAGCCATTTTTCTTATATATACTATATGAATAGATATAATTTCATGTCCGGTCTATAGCTCCAGCTGATTTCCGCATTAAGTTTTCATTTGTGGTGGACGTATTTGTCAAATTGCGCAGTTGTCTTGGTAACCACATACCTATCATCAACACCCATGAAGATACCCCTCAGTGTTTATACTCACCACAGTGCTGCTGGTATTCCTGTATATATTTCAAACAAAGGCATTTGTCGTGGTGTAACTCGGCTGAACTCTTGTTTATCTTTTGTTTTTGTTGGTGCAGGTGAAAAAGTTTAACACTTTAAATGACCATGCTAGACATGTGGATATGTACAGTGGTGTAATAAGTGTAACATGCTTTATTGCTTTAATGACATAAGTATATTTATCTACAAGACACAGACTGTATGCGAGGTTTGCAGTGATTGATATGGATGCCATGTGAGTGATATGTTATTGTGAATGTGTCAGCATGAACAATCAGCGAGAGTTGTACAGCTGGCTGTCAGTGGCCTTCACTACTGGGACATTTCTATGTTAGTTCTCACGCTGAAATCCACTGTATAATACAGCTATCCAGAATATTCAAGGCAAAGACCATCAGTTGGAATTTTGTTCTGTTGCCCTTGTAACATTGATCATGTTTAAAAAAAAAATGAAGAATAAATTAATGAAATGTTAAATTTTGAATTATGTGGTACATGTTTCTCATTTTTAAGTTTTACGCTGTTATCCGATTGAATTCACGTACTGAGAGGAAACTTAAATAAGTATATGTGACAGTCAGCCGTTCATATGTTGACTTGATAAACTTGACTTTACTTGGACAATCATAAACTTCAGTGAGCAGCACGAATCTTAAGCATGTACATTTACTTCGTTGGATTATAAAATATCATTGCCCCAGGAATATGCAATGTGCACATGGACTAGGCCTTTGTAGAGAACATATCTATACTTCTAGATTTTCGTGATGTTTGATTTGTGCTGAGCTGTTATATTAGTCCCATGTCAAGTTAACAATCCACAGCATACCACTCGAGGAACTCTTAAAAATTCCAAGCTTTTTTGTGCACTAAATACAGTATATATGTGCTTGCTGCATTTACCATGTACGCCTCCCTTGCTTTCAAAAGATTTTCTGATTATATAGGCTATATCATAGTTTTGAAGTGGTGTTACAACTGCCTGAGTCAATCACTAGCACATTCTTTAGTCACGTTACTAGAGAATTGAAGGTAAAAAAAACCCAAATATAAACTAGCCGAGATAGGCCTTCCATACTATTTTGGCATGAATAATGAAAAATATAGCTTTTAGGTAAAAATTTTTTCTGGAATAGTTATCAGAATATACAAAACATTCCAATGTGAGACGTTCGTTGTCCTGAAGCGCATTAAACTTTAGAAATCTGCCAAAATCGCCATTTCGCCCATTTAACTCGTTATTTATCACCTCCTGGTGATGAGCCCGGGTGCTCAATACTATATAATAGAAGATAAATGAACCTATTTTTGTAGTCCAGGAGCTAGCTGAGGTTAATCGGTCTAGTCGCGTAAGAAGGGTTTGACACAAGAGACTTAGGGGGAGACTCCATCACGGTGTAGTAAGCCAAACTTATTTCATACGTTCCTCACGACAGTCTTATAACGAAAAGCACATGTAGCTCATGCTAAAAGCTCTGCTAAATTACAAAAAAAGGACAACGGTCAGGGTTTTGTAAGATGTCGATTTTAAAGTACATAGCTGAGAACGATCTACTGAATTAACGCTAATTAACACTTTTATCGGTCATATCACGTACACAACGATGGTTTTTTCACCAAAATATACCTTGAGCTATAGTGATTATAAAGTATGTCTGCTTAGGGTTTACGATCGTACTTAACAATTTTTCAGTCCTATAACGACATGGAGTCATTAAGTGTCAGCAGCGCCATGCGCGGCAGATGAAAGTACCATTTTTAAAGTCTTTTAGACGCTCTAATTTAGCCCTTAGGCCACAGAAGCGGTTGTGATTATGAAATGCTAATTCTTCTAAGTTCAAAGTTCATGTGTTACAGTCCAGATGTAAAGGTCACGATATTTGCGCTTAACACAAAAGAAGGGGTTCTTGTCGCGGTTAATTGAGTGCTAAGATATATGAAGATTTTAAAACAGATACCATGATATATATTTAGTAATTGTAAAGCCCATGCGCAAATCCACTTAAGAAAGGTCAATTTGCGCTTCACCTCAAGAATTTGTCAATTCTTTTATGTGTAGGCCCCTACCTCCGTGTCAACCTTGTCACTGAAAGCCGATTCTTAAACTGAACACAAGGGGCCTCCGTGGCTCAGTTAGTTAGCGCACTAGCGCAGCGTTATGACCCAGGAGTCTCTCACCAATGCAGTCGCTGTGAGTTCAAGTCTGGCTCATGCTGTCTTCCTTTCTTGGGAAGGTCTGCCACAACCTGCGAATAGTCGTGGGTTTTCCTCTGGCTCTGCATGGTTTCCACCCGCCATAATGCTGGCCACCGTCGTATAAGTGAAATAATCTTGAGTACGGCGTAAAACACCAATCAAATAAACAAATAAATTAATTAAATTGAACACGAAGTCTGCCACTATGTATATACAGAAAAAATGATATAGGACACAGTTATCACAGAAAAATATGTAAAAAATTCTTTGAAGTTTTGAAAGCCAAGAAGATGAAGTTCAGCTAGGCCAAATGCTTACACCCATGCAGGACGAGTAGGACCGCCAAAACACGACGCTTGTGTTTGTGAACATTGCCCTGACTGAGCGCCAAACTAAAAGAAACATCAGCCCTTTGAACATGGAACAGACCTGATACTCTTTGGTTGGGTATCAGGTGTTTTTGTTGGTATTTTCTGATTGTCACATTGTTTAATATCGATGGTACGGGAAAGAGATGCTTGGGTCATTGCGCCATGCTGGTGTGCTACCCCCTTCGGCCACGAAGCCCCCCCCCCCAACCCCAACCCCCATCCGCCCAACCACCACCACCACATGGTGATTTATTTATTTATTTCATTGGTGTTTACGCCGTACTCAAGAATATTTCACTTATACGACGGCGGCCAGCATTAGGGTGAGAGGAAACCGGGCAGAGCCTGGAGGAAACCCATGACCATCCGCAAGTTGTTGCCAGACCTTCCCACGTACAACATGGTTACTGAACCAAATGCAATCATATGGCACGTAAATATATGCATGGTTTATTCTTAACCCAGATACTAAAACCATGCCGTCCCTTTCGTTTAGGGTGTAAAATGTGCACGACAGTTACAGTACTGAAGTCGTTTGGATATATCTGTACTGTGGCTATGCCAGCCAGTGTAAACAGGACTCCGATATGGCTGACTGCCTATTGTTCTGTGAGGGTATTGCTGTCGCATAGAACCCATGTTTACAAAAGATTCATTATGTTTGGGAAATAATGTAAAAATTTCGAGAACAAATCAAAATTTGTTAAATAAAGTATAAAATTTGATAAAACTGTCAACGAAAGACAGAGGAACGACGAAATGTCGACTCCCCCCACCCACTCACCACACACACCGCATTAAAATGTCTTACATGGGAGAACATCACTTTTAAAAAACATCATGTGCAATTCCCCCCCCCCCCTCCCCCCAGTTAAATAGCTCCGTTTCACAGTCAGTGACATTGTTCGAGGTCTAAACTAAGTTTATGCGGACATCAGTGCTAAAAAGTGCAGTTATCTAAAGTAATGAACTAAACCACAAAATTTGCTGGCTATAAAATGTTGATTATTTAATTTTAATATAAAAAAATACGTGCTGCATGCTAACGTAAGAAAAATTCATCCGAAGTAAAACATAAACATGAGGCGTTGCTTTCTTGTTGGTTTAAATATGGCTTACTAAGTATCAATATAATATCATTAGCAGCAAATTAGAACTGTGTTTTGTGGCCTAGTGCTATATGCATGGCGACCACACAGTCCCATAAAATAAGCAACGAAACTTAAATTAGGTCACAATTGTATATCGTTAGGGATTCGCCAGCTTATTGCAAAAACACTGAAAGATGTACAAACAAATCGGACATTTATTGTCTCCCATATTAAGATTGGCTTGACACAACTTCAGTTACGTACAAAAATCGTTCCAAGCAAATTCTTTTTATATGTTTAACAGAAACATAGCCCAAATGTTGACCTTTGATCCATTCTTGTGTAACTTTGTGTAATTTTGTTGGAGTGTAAGAATCAGCATTTTTGTAAACTATGTAGCGTTAATTAGGAAGTTTTTAGTCTTTGTGCATGAGATGGGAACTTAAGACCCGGCTTTTCGTGCTTGAGAAACAAGTCGGCAGTAACATCGAAAACAAGTTTTATCCCCGTATTTAACCAATTGGAGTAAATGGTGACCGTTGACCTGTGAATTTGCCCTCGGAGTTTGAAAGGAGCGACAGCTTTTATAATGAGTATATTTCTTATCGATTGGCAAAGCAAACATCTTGGAACGATTTCTGGTGAAAAAATTGTGATAAATTCAGGATAAACTACACGTTGCCCTTTGTTTATTAAGCATTTTTATTCAAATTGCTTAGCTGATATCATTTGGTCTGTAGAAAAAAAAACAACTTTTTTTTAGCGTTCCTACTTTAATTTCTGGGTTGGGGTGGTGGGCTTTAGAAGAAATAGTTTACAGTATGTATCTTTCGGCTCGGGATATACTAGTCTCTCTAAACCAGACCGTCCCAATTTACCGGTTGAGTAGACTTATAGGGTCCTCTGCATTAGGAGAGTAGGAATATACCTGACCCAGTGTAGATATCTACAGTACGTAGGTCAGATACTACCAGACTAATCGCTTCTACGGCACCGAACAGGAGGCCAGGCTAGCTAGTAGACCTACGTACATGTCATGATGGATCGTCAAAGAGCTGGAGATCAGATAACTATCATCACGAAGTCGGAGCTTAGTAATCATAACCACCAAACCGATGGGTGGATTGCACTGAATGATTATGTGAGTCTTTTCATAACATCAGCGTACTGTGATCATAACGTTTACGACACACGACCTATTTCGACCATGTCATTGTGTTGTCATGGGTTACCTCCCCTTTCAGAGAGGAGCCGCTAATATTGCTCTATTGCATGCTCAATGTTTACTTTTGTGATCTATGCATGCTGTCTTGACTCGATAACAAGCCACTGTTAGGTAACACTTTGTTGTTAGTCTTTCTACGATAATTCTTTCAAGTGGAAATCACTTGATACGAGATTGGGACCATGTGACCTATGATATCCAGATGTCGGATCGCCAGTTATATATATGTAAGCCCATTATCAGCAGTTTTGATCGTCAATCCAGCCAACAGACCTGCCGCAAAAGAAAAAAGTAAATAAATGCTAGCTGACCGGTAAACTAACTTTAATGCAAACTAGCTCAGTAAGGTTGTGCTAGTATACTTAATCACAGATTTACAGAGCTAACGTCGCCGGAACTTGCGTTAATATGTACATAATTAGTTGTTTTTTCAGGTAGTCATTTTTGGTGTCAAATTATAGTCTAGCCTCGGATGGCCACGCTTGTAAGGTATTGTAAAGGAGTGACTGAACAGGCTAGGAAGGCTAGCAAACGACCGTTTTTCGAAATTTTTGCGATGCTTCCTACCGGTGTGAGTGGGAGCAAACCAAGGCTATGCGAGCGCCATAACAGATATAAAAGATCGAAGCCAGTTTCTAGTCACCCAGGCTAGAATAAGTCACAGGTTGCTCTGACGTTGGCTTTGGCGGAATTTTCTTCAGCCATAGATGGCTCCAATACCAGCGTCAGAGCTCGTCATTACGTACTCTATGCCTTAATTATCACTCTGAGCTATGTGCATGGTTTACCCCGGAAGCTCCAGTTTCCTCTATCCACAATAGCGACTGCAATGGTAGAGTTGTAAAAAGACGCATACCTTTCAATTACCGTTACTGTTTGGTGACAATGAGCGGTCAATGACGCTGATGTGGTTTACGTCGTCTAACGCCCGTCGAAAAACACCTGCCCTTTACCCGTATGGTTAGAAAATCTCCGTCATAGGTGAGAAAGTTCGTCAGTAACTTACCAAAGGTCGTGGTTTACCCGGGACTTGCGGTCATGGCGCAAGTGAAAAATTCTTGAGCGTGACGTTAAGTAATAGTCAAATAAGCAGATATGTGTAAGTGAAGTTTTTGAGTATGGTGTTTAAAAAATAAAAATACTGATGAGATACATGTACATTGTTAAACTGATACGTTTTCGTTTTTATGTATTGTTTTGTTCTTAAATCCCCATACACACCCATAACTTGACCTTTTTTCATATGCCTTCTCTATAGGTATACGACATCAGTGGTTACCTTAGCAACCATCCAGGCGGAGACGCCCTTAGCCGATACTTCGGTCAAGACGCGACTGTCGCCTTCAATAGACAGAGATCACATACAATCATCAGTGGATTGATTGCGCAGATTCTACAAGAACGGCTCGTGGGGAAACTGGCTACGTGATAAACAGATAATAGTGGAATCTGTGACATTTCAAAAATATGGATCCGCTTGCTCAAATGCCTGTTGATCATCGAGATAATATATTCAGCTGGACGCCGAATAAAGAGCGTGTCTGTCCGGCATGTACCTGGACTTTCATTGCAGTCAAGAGGATTGATTATATTTTATGTATTGTCGGTACACTCAAAAAGTCAATCTGTTAAAGTCAATAGAGTCTGGTGTCGGAGTGATTCTATTATTATAATACAATATTGTGTCATATTTAACATAATACCCTGTTAGTCTGATAGAATGGTTTCGTTGAAGTAATAGAATGTGTGTGTTGTAACAAAATAATCTGCTGCAATGACAATACTTCTAGCGCGACCCAGATAACAGACTTTTTGTTAAATTGAACGGATTAATTTTTTGAGTGTATCGCATTTCACATTATTTCTTTCTCTCTGTTCAAGTAAGAAACAAAGCTCCCCAATTTCCCTGCTTTCTGTTTTATGATCGATCCTGTCTGTCACTTGAATAATTCTCGAAACCAGAACACGTAATGAAGAAAGGTTTAGCATTGATTTACGTTTAACCTATTGCAGAATTAAGATTCTCTTAAGTAAAAGAAGTTTCGTCACTTTTGGTACGTGGGTTAAGGCGATGCAGAAGAGTTCAATATATACACACCAGTGCCTATACGAATCACTTGAAATTCTTATTATAAATATAAAATTGCTATGCTGGATCTTGTGTGATTTTTCACTCACCCCTTGTCAACTTTTGTCCTTTTGTCGTATGTGTATATACAGGTTCACAAAGACATGTCAACTTACTGTTTAAAACCCGCTGCTCGGAGGCTATATACCATAAGTTTGTCCGTTATAAATTTAACGGGGCGACCGTGGCGGAGGGGTTAGCAGGCCAGCACGGCGCAGTGACACAGGAGCCTCCCACCAATGCAGTTGCTGTGAGTTCTAGTCCAGCTCATGTTGGCTCCCTTTCCGGCCGTACGTGGGAAGGCCTTCCAACAACCTGCGGATGGTCGAGGGTTTCTCCCGGGCTCTGTCCGGTTTCCTTTCACCATATTGCTGACCGGCGTCGTATAAGTGAAATATTCTTGAGTACGGCGTAAAACACCAATCAAACGAATAAATAGATGAATATAAATTTTACAAATAAGTGCAAATGTGTCTGGATATCTCTTTATCATATGTTTCTCACTCAACTTTCGTGTAAGCTCCACATTTAAGAAGGAATAGACAACAAAGACAAATGTCATTAAAAGCATTAAAACCCGAACTAAGGATACATTGACTTATTTTGTAATTACTTTAACAAATTTCAATGAAGATAAACGCATTTAAATATTTGAAATCCGCATGCCGATCGAGTTTTATTCACATATTACTATTGTTTAAAGGTGGATAACGTAAGGGCTTATTGTTATTTATATACAGAGTTCATTAATTAAGGTTAATTGGTTACTTGTTTTCGTGAACATATGGTTGAGCTCCTGCTTCGGGAGCGGTAGATCCGGGATCAATCCTGGGTCGAGTCACACCTAAGACTGAAAGAGGAAGTTGTAATTTCCTCGCTTGGCGTTCAGCATGAAGGGGATAGTGCAACGACTGGTTGACCCGTATCAGTATAATGGCTCGGGCGGGGCAGTTTACTTACCTTCGGTAAGTCGTCTCAGTGAAGCAGCACTGGATAAAAGAGCGGTGGAAATCACATACACCCTAAGGATTCCTTCGTCGTCATATGGCTGAAAAATTCTTGAGAATGACGTTAAAGCCCAAGCACTCACTCACTCACTCACTCACTCATCAACATATTATCACCATGCTCATTTCATTCAGTATGTTAGTCTTTGATTCGTGTTTTACGCCGCACTTAAGAATATTTCACTTATACAACCGCGGCCAGCATTATTATTGAAGGAAACCGGGCAGAGACCGGGGCAAACCCATGCATATCCACAGGTTGCAGGAAGACCTTCCACTGTACGGTCAATATATAACGATGCAAATGTGTGCATTAATGATTAAATTGTACGGAAATCTTTATCATCATTGAGGTCTGACCAAAATAATTCGGCGCAACCGCTACACCAGTTTGTTGACTTCTTATCTGTAATGCATCCTGTTTCTGTACAGTGGTGCTCGTGAAGTAATTGTTCACAAGTCGTGCAGAGTAACGGAGTAAGTTTGATCCGCATTCCAACAATCCAACCAGCTCGAGTAAACTTAGGTTACTCTACAATGCATCCCATAATCTCACAAACGAGGCGGGTTGTCACTGGACCATGTACATCGATGTCTGACGAGAAGCCAAGATTTTCATATTTTATGATATACATTAATTGTTAATTTCAAAGGGGCTGTACCGGGAGATTTGGGGCAAAGAAATAAATGATCAGTGCAAACCCAATCTTTTGCCACTGTTTTAAAATAGCCCACTTGCCTTTCACAAAATACCAGTCTTATCTGTGCACGTGTTACCGTTCAAACTCGGAAATAAGATTCCTAAAAAGTGGGTCTTTCTGATACTCGCGGAAAAGCAATAATTTGGGATGTTCTTGGTAAGTGAAGAAAGTTTGATATGAAATACATATGTATGGAGTTTTCGCCAAAAATCCACGGTATGCAGCCTGTGTAACATAATGTGTGCAATTTTCTCGCTGAAGGCCACACACGTGTCCTTGTATTTATTTGATTGTAGTTATTTGATTAATAGTAATATAAAATAGTACTATAACGAAGAAAAAAAACAATAACAAATGGATCTGCTAACAAACAATGTTTACTTAAGAAAAAGTTGAATCATACACAAAAATATATCAAGTATTCACCCATGTTTCAAGAATAAATAATATATAGTATGAATGAAACTAACTAATATATATCCACCGTGGAGAATATTTTGTTTTAATAGCATCGAAAAAGTCTTTTATAGGAAAAATATATTTTTGTATAAAGAGTTTGATATCATAACCTAGTCAGACAAGACTTTTTTGTTCTTAAATTAATAATAGCGGTATGTATACAAAATGGATTTTAATGTCCCGTTTACGATGCAATTACCCCATTCACTAACAGGGTGATACTTTTAGGAGTGAAGACAAGCGGTGGACGTGCCCACAATCTCGGCCCTACAGCCACTTTCTAATCGGTCAATTTCTGGCACCACATTGGGTAAGTCTGACGTTTTAATTTTAGTCTGATACGAACAACCGGCCGCTATCCCAGATTCATTTGTAACATGCACACCCAGATTTCTTGCCATGGTCTCCTGGCATCTTTTAAAGAATTCCTCGTCCGTCTCATCGCCGCACGAATTCAAATATAGGCGGATGATGTCCGATACGAGAATGCGAGTGTTAGTCCTGTCCAAATGGTCTCTGATGTGAACAGCGGCGTCCTCACTTAGCTGGGTTTGGCTGCACAGCACTTCTATTCGATCACCTGCGAATAGGCGGCTGCTAGGTTTGTTCAGACCTAGTGTACTATTTGATATAGCGCCCATACTGTTCTCTGAGATCATGCTCGTCCTCCTGTCAGACTTCCAACAACTTCTTCCACACCAAGTTCTACAAATGCGCTTGAAAGCCACACGAAACTCGCTGTTCTTGTAGGCATATATCCACGGATTCAAAGCGCTGTTAAGGAAGGCCAAATAAGCCAGGTAGTTTCTTGTCCAGCTTTGCAAGACGACGCTTGTCGCCGATTCAAGGAACAAGGCAATCTGGAAAGGCAACCAGAGCAAGAGAAAAGTACCTATAAGGATGGCTAACGTCTTGGCGTATTTTGTGTCCTTCATCATGTACTTAATCTGCAGATTCTGCCTGACTGATGTCTCTACTGCTGCGATGGCTCGGGCATGGTGTCTGGCAAGCAAATAGATCCGCGAATAACAGTAGAGTATGACCAGGCAGGACGGCAGGAAGACGCCACCCAGAGACAAGAAATGAGTGTTCCTATGTAACAGTTGGAAGGAACAGGCATGGGTCGTGTTCAGATCCACGTACATAAACTCCTCGGCATACCACCCCAGACCAATGGGAAGCCATGATGCCAGGATAGAGTAGGTCCATACAAATGCCATCAGTGCCATAAGTTTCCGGCATGTCATGAGTTTGATATACTCCAAGGGATAGAGTAAAGCGGTTTTCCTGTCATAGGCCACCATAACCATAGTCAGTATGGACACTGCACAGCCCGTAGTCAAGACACGATTGGGGGAGAAACAGACGAAGATACTAGAGATTCTTTGATGTGTAATTTCAATGGCTGTGAAGAAAGGAATACTTAAGCCGATGAATATGTCCGCAACAGCTAAGGAGACAATGAAGTAGTTGGTGGGGATCTGAAGGCGGCGGTAGCGAATGACGGCGAGGATGACCAGGGTGTTCCCGCTCAGGATCAGGGGCACCAAGATGGCCGTAATGATGATTCCTACAACTTCCTCCGCCATCCACGGGTGTCCCATATTATGACCAGGGGTCGTGATATCCGTGCCGAGAATACTCGCCCCTGTGGCGTTCTCTGAAAGTCCGCTGGCGTTGCTCGGAGGGGAGATCATTTTGACAACAGGCATTTTGGATCTCCCGTTAGCAGCGTAAGGACTTGTTCTCGAATGTCTTGGCTTGTCCAATACGTGACTACTCTTTCTTGACTTGCAGTGCCACAAGACAGGGATTTGAAGATGAAGAACTGATTCCCTCCCATTTAAGCTTTCTACTGTAGAGGTTTATGATATTTAAAGGCATAGTTAATAACTGTTCACAGCATTCTTCTTCAAACGTTGTATCAGGAAATCTGCTCATCATCACCGATAATATATTCAGCCAGTCGTATTTCCTACAGATGCCTGTTTCGGAATCCGCAACACCATCTGGTCTTCGCTGGAAACATGTCCAGCTTATCGTCAACTTTTGTCAGGTTATTTAGCATTCCACCCTCCAGATTCCTGCCACTCGTCTTCAATGAGTCTTGTCCCTATGGTGACATAAAAACAGAAAGGAAAATTATGAACCAGTGAATCAGATGTGTGGCATTTGCTCTCTGATGTCTAGTCATGGTCATAAGTTCTTTGTCACACGCGGATACTCTAATCGACACTCACTGCTGCTTTGTTCACAGCTGTAAGGTCACTCGTCATCTAACGCTTTTTTTGTTGTTTTTCAGCCACGAGGAAGTAGGATTACACGAGAAACACATTTACACTTAGTTTCCCCGCTACTGGTTCACATGTCAATAACGATTTTACACTGTTTCGTTTTTCCTTCTGGATACCCCACGGAGCTTATGTAACGGAACAGTTCTTAGGTATAAGTAAGCAAAAGGTCGTAAATAAATAGTATATTGTAAAAAGGAAGCGTCTATTTAATGACTGTGATGATGAAGTTCAAGAGCGCTATGGTTGCTTGGTTCCTGTGTTGATAACATAATAAAAACATCATTATGTAAAGACGACGTGCCCAGAGGCCACATTTTCGCCTGATTTAACAAGACTCCTCGGGTATTAAGTGCTAACCAGGCTAAACACAGTCCATGGCGTGAGGTCAGGATTACCTATACTATTTGTAAATACTTAGTCGAAGTTTAATTTCATATCTTCTTTTTTTCTCGAAAAATTTTGATGAAGGCGATTCATATTCCAAAGACTTGTGTCTACACCCTCGCATATTAGATAATGCCACTTCCTTATTTATACATGTATTAATACACATGTGATTATGAGCGAAAACCAACATAATCTTTAGTTTGAACTCAAATATATCGGAAAGCATTCAGTAAATGCTTGTTATTGAGTCTGTCCTACAATACACTTTTTTGAAGCGACCCTACCCTAAGTCAGTATTGTTACGTTCCTGGATATTTACTGTCAGGTCAGGTTATGGTGACACCTGCATGCTCGGTGATACAACCATACTGGGTATTTCCAGAAAGCTATGACGCGGAGATCAACAGGTGTCATGCTTATATTTAAAACCACGCGAATTGCAGATGTCTAACAGCTGCTGTGTTGACCGCTGACATGGTTGAATCTGTATTCGCCCCATTCCGTTTAACGATGAGAGAGAACCTGCCTTCACAAATGATGTTGAATAAATTTAATGACAAGTGACAGCCACTAAACGTACTATTCTTTGTTTTCTTTGTTTTATATTTTTGTCTGTTATGTAATGGAAAAGAAGGTCAAGTCTTCATAGTGGTCTTTTATAAAACAAAGCCACATGTAATTACTTATTTATTTGATTGGTGTAAGCTACAGCTTTCACATATCACACTCAAAAACTTAACTAAAAGTTAATTGTTTTTTGTAATGCAAAAAATAAAGTCTGAAAATTGTTGAAAATGTGTTTTTCTCAATATCTTATCTCACTTTTCAATACACTAAAGTTGTATCTTAAAATTACTGACTTAATGTGAAACGTGTGTGGCTATTCAAGTGCAACAAGTGTTTTATAGTCTCCATGGAATTAGTACAGAACCCATATTTTATCCATATTTCCCACTGTCACCTGATACACAATATTGCACACAATCATTGCGTGTACCCCCCCCCCCCCCACCCAACTCGATATACTGATGGATACTGCACATGATCAATGCGTGAACATATCTCCTTTGTCACCAGATATGCAATACTGCACATGATCATCGCGTGAGCAAGTGCCCCCCACTCTATATATACAATACTGCACATGATCACTGCGTGAGCAAGTGCCCCCCTCCATATATACAATACTGCACATAATCACTGCGTGAGCAAGTGCCCGCACTCCATATATACAATACTGCACATGATCACTGTGTGAGCAAGTGCCCCCCTCCTTCCATATATACAATACTGCACATGATCACTGCGTGAGCAAGTCCTTCCCCCTTCCATACACTTCACGTATTAGAGGCTTTACAAGCATAATTGTGAATTAAAACGTGTGCCCTTTATTCAATGATAGCAAACGTATTCCCTGTGAAAGACTACAACACAGTCAGTAAAACAAGTGCAGCGAAGCGAGTGTAGCCGCTCGCAACAAAAGCAGCGACGGCAGTGTGACAGTTGGTAACACCTTGGTGACACTTTAAGTGAAATATTCTGGAGAACGACGTAAAACACCAATCAAATACTTCAATAAATTTATTTTCATTCAAGGTCACGAAATTATAAAACTCTGTTTTAGCGCTTTGCAGAAGAGAGGGCAGAAAGAAGCAGAGCTTCAATTTGGAGCTTTATGGAGCTGTCAGTTCATTTGACTCATCGCGACCGCTTGGGTGGCCTAATGGTTAGAGCGTCCGCCATGAAGTGGGGTGATCTGGGATCAAGCCTGGAGTTGGCGCTCAGCGCTGAGAGGTTAGAGCAAGAAAACAAGACTGGTTGCTAAGTTTTCAACTCGAAATTATTATTAAATCATATGACTATGTAAACCACAAAGAAAACGTTGAAACAACGCATTTAATACCCCCATTCTACCGTATACACACACTTGTGTTCAAATCTAACATAACAACTTCATGATGTTTCATTCATCACAGAAATGTGTTACCCCAACACAAACATGTGTTAAATAAATGTAAAGTACACATATTCGTGTTGCAAAATAAATTTAAAAAAACACAGTCAAGACCTGGTGTTAATTCAACACAATTTTTTGGCTAGAAAAATACAAGTTTTGTGTTTATACAACACAAATGTTATTATGTGCAGTTTTATGTGATGTGAATATTGTTGAAGGCAGGAGACAGCGTTAGTCTGGTTAATGTGCTCTCAGTCAGAGTGATTCAACTGACATAGCATCCTTGATTATCATATGTCTTCAATTTTGTATTAGCAATCATTCTGATTCAGGAATCCAAATTCTTATAAGGCTATAGCCTATATGTGAAACTCTTAAGTAGCAGTCAAGCTCGAGTTCAACACGGTGATGCATGAACTGAGAAGATTTTGACAAATTTCTCTTTTACAACTATGTGTATTCTTAGCACGATCATGTCGTCATTTTCAAGATGTTCAGTCCATGATTAGGCCAAAACACGCATGGCGCAGACTTGTGCCTCATACCGTAGTCCTATATATACACAGTAGATTTACCAGCTTCCCATCGAAGTAATCTCGTCCGACGCCGCAAGAATAAATATATTGTATAAAACAATGGCATAGTTACCACTACGCACTGAACACCTGGTGTCACCTGGTCTATGAAGTCTGTGATTGTGGGCGACAAATTATATTTAGGCCTCAACATCAGCAATTTTCAGTGACGCTTTCATACTCCTCACTGATTTACCCCTAAAACTCTGCGTAGTTGGCTATCAATCCGAGAACAGCTTTGAACATTACTCCATACCCACGCTTGCCAGATGCGTAAAACTTATAATGACTGTAAATTAGCTGAATGCTAACTTTCTTCATAGAAACACTTTTGTTGAACATACGCTTTGAAAGACAAAACTTTGAAAGTTTAAAACATTTTTTTATTTATTTTTTTGATTGGTGTTTTACGCCGTACTCAAGAATATTTCACTTATACGACGGCGGCCAGCATTATGGTGGGTGGAAACCGGGCACAGCCCGGGGGAAACCCATGACCATCCGCAGGTTGCTGTCAGACCTTCCCACTTACGGCCGGAGAGGAAGCCAGCATGAGCTGGACTTGAACACACAGCAACCGCATTGGTGAGAGGTTCCTGGGTCATTACGCTGCGCTAACCGACTGAGTCATGGAGGCCCCGAAAGTTTAAAATAAGTTCCCAAATCTATAGGCAGAGTAAATGATATGGTATTTCTTTAAAAACAAACTGTTTAAAAATCATATCTTTATCTTATATGATTTAACAGGGCAGTTCAGCGATTGACCAAAATACACGACTCGCCCCGGCATCACGAACCAATCTCAGACTCAAATCACTTTAAAATTGTTGTTTCTTATATTACAAGGTCAAAAATTTGCTCGAAAGCTTGTAAACTCTGGTTTATCGTACAACAAATTTCAACTAAAATAACGGAAAGGAACAAACCAAAAATTTAATGACTGAAATTTTGCCTTAAGTCTAAGATGGTTTCGTGATATCTGGGCGTGTGTTATATGTGAAATATCCACTTGACTTGGGTACATATTTACCAAGACAAATCTGGGAGTAATTAAGACTGAAGAAGTATACGGAAATAATAACAAATACAATAACAATGATGAAAAAAATACAAAGAAATTCTGAATATTACCCTCTTGACGTAATCAACTGTTGCGCCCACAGTTTATCCATGTTTTTATTTGAGTTTCACGCCGTACTCAAATACGTCACCCAAATGACTCAAATGTAAATCAAATGTGAATGCAACACGTGCTATGACGTCACGAATGTGTAACACTTTTGCCTGACCAGGAGAAGCAGATGTCAAGATGATGTGTACATGAACATGTATCGCAAGCCTTCTCTATACTTACGCTTTTGTATTTGACCAGTTTGGCTCCAGGTGGCACATTGCACGGGGTATAGTCAGTGTTTGATTGAACTGATGGACAACTTGATAACGTTTTTCACATTTTTGGTCATAGGAACTATGATTCAAGACCTAGAATCCATACATGTTCATCTCTCCTCAATCAGCGCAGCACTCCAATGACTCAGAAGCCTCTTATGGTTGCGGAATTTAACTCTGACATCGAACTTTTGCTCGATGTAAGAGTTACATTCCGCAACTAAGGAGCCTTTCGCCAGTATGGTTGTTCATGCTAGCTTTCTCTCCAGTGGTATGTGCGAACGTCTGGGGATATGGTCATGGGTTACCCCGAGCATTGCCCGGTTTCCTCCCACCATAATGCTGGCCACCGCCATATAATGGAAATATTCATGAGTAAGGAGTAAGTTACTATTTTTTTAGTTACGCATCTATATGAACAATTAGAATAAAACTCTACACTAAACACTCTCTTCGCTGTTCTGGTTTAATATCCATGGTGTTTGTCCCGGATATTGTATTTCTGCACTACCCATAATTCTGTTGGTGTTGATTCTGTTGGTGGACTAAGCCAGATCCTCTCGCATTATTTTCGTGTGATTGTTTATTAAATTAAATGTTTAATAAAATTTAGTTATCGATCCTGAAAAAGACACTGATAATTATCAGCATGTAAATAATCCTATGGCCAGACAGAAAGTACTGAATCTCATAAACAAAAATGAATATACAGATGTTTGGAGGCAAATGCATGAAGGAGACAGACGATACACATGACAACGCAAGAATCCGAAAAAACCAAGCTAGACTCGATTTTTTCTTGGTGTCAAAGGGTATTTTCAATATCTCCACAAAAGTGGAAATCATTCCACGTTATAGGAGCTGAGATAAAAAAGCTGAGATAAAAAGAGATGGAAGGTATATTAATCAGATCAAAGGAAAACAAAATTGAATGTGGAGAAAAACCGACAAAATATTTTTTGGCACTGGAGAAGAGAAATTATACAAACAAATTGATTTCAAAATTAACACTTGATGATGGAAAAGAAATATATCAAACGACAGAAATTTTAGCGACACAAACAAATTATTACTCAAATCTGTAAGGGAAAATAGATAAGGAGAGAAATGGCCTTAGGGGATTTTGAAAGATATAAAACTAGACAAATAGGGACTCTCAAATAGGGAGGCAGCCAAATTAGAAGGCCTTCAAAGAGTTAACGACAGCCTGGAGAAATATGAAAAACGACAAAACTCCACGAATGGAGGTTTTTCCGGTTGAATTTTATAAGATGTTCTGGAAAGACGTTGGACAATTTGTTCTCATTGCCTGCAATGAAGGTTTCGCAAAAGGCGAAATGTCAATATCTCAAAAGCAAGGAATTATAACATGCTTACCTAAACCAAAGAAACCAAGAGACAACTTAAAAACTCTGGCGCCTCATTACTCTGTTAAACGTAAACTATAAAATATACAGTGCTTGCATTGCAAATAGACTAAAACTTGTCCTTGATGACATCAATGAAGACCAGAAAGGTTTTATTTCCGGAAGATGTATCGTAGAAAATATACGTCTAATTTACGACATCATGTTCGAAACCAAAGAAAAGGGAATCCCGGGACTTATACCATCTGTGTCGATTTTGAGAAAGCCTTCGATTCTATCTCATGGAAATTCATGGAAGAAGTGCTTATGACGTTCAATTTTTGAACTGATATGAGATCATGGATTAAATTGTTTCATACAGATATCTCTGCTCGCATTCTTCAAAATGGCACTGTGTCTTCTGTGTTTAATATTAGCAGGGGCTGTAGGCAAGGCGATCCCATTCCTCCATATCTTTTTCTCTTATGTGCCGAGATTTTGAGTTCAATGATACGAAGCAACCATAACATAAAGGGACTATCCATAAACGACACAGAACATACAATAAGCCTATATGCTGATGATACTCAGATACTTTTGGATGGATCTGAAAAGTCACTTTCGGAGGCACTAACTTGCTTAGGTACATATTATGAATACTCAGGATTAAAAATGAACATAGAAAAAACCAAGGCTGCATGGATAGGATCTCTCTCGGGCTCATATGTAAAATTATGTCACTTGGTTAAATTAGATTGGGTCGACAAACTAAACATACTGGGCATAAATTTTTCAACGGTGGATTTTAACAACATATGGAAAATAAATTATCTTGCCAGAAGAGAAGACTTGAAAAATGACCTTCGAAGATGGAGAATCAGGAACCTATCATTACTTGGAAAAATAACAGTTATAAAATCCCTAGCTTTGTCAGAATTAATTCACTTGTTTCTTTCCCACCCCAACCCACCTGATAGTACTCTGAAAGAAATAAACGTACTGCTAAATAAATTCATATAGAACGACGGTCCCGATAGGATACAAAGATCCATCTTAAACAGGAATTACGATGAAGGTGGACAATGGTAAATTTAATGCCTTTTTACACGAACAGTTACAAAACAGTAACTGAGGTAAGACGACAAGAAGCCCGGAGGACGGATTTCACCTATTACATGTGCACACTTTCGTCTTTGTTCTAGCTTTACTCTGTACGCTGTAGTCTTTCGTGTTATATTTTGACCAACACAGTTTATTTGAGAATACGAGGTGGCTTTCTGAAATGTTTTCATCGCAATGAAAACAGTGGTTATATTTTGGTATTACTGAACCATTGACATTTCACAATGCGTGACCAGTGTAGAAATTACAATTACGCAATATTTTATTTTTTACTGATTGAAGTCAGTGATCTTGAGCACAAATCGTAGCCCTTAAGACATATAGATAACGCTCTCTTCCAGAAGTCTGTTACAGTGTAACGTACCATGGATTGATTAATACTGAATCGCTTTGCATATCTACAATATCATTTGATCTTGGAAAGATCACGTCTTGTCCAGTAGCTTGGTTCGGCTGGCGCCATGTGTGTTATAAGAAGTTTTTCATAGAGCTAACAAATAAAGAGCGCAGTGAATTTCTGTGTGATCTGTTCGATTTCTTCCATATATAAATCTGACTGTTGGCATTATGATCGGTAGATTCATGAGTAAAGCACAAAATACCAGGTAAAAAAATAATATAAAAACATTTACAATAAGACATAAAAATCTAGCTCGTGCCATGTAATTCAACTTGTTTGTATTGTTTAGGGCCCCCTTTTCATATAAACCCTACGAAAACACGTACACGAAAAGAAAAAAGTTTCAAAACATTGTCTTAATTTTGTTGCGGTCTGCGGTAAAAATAATCAGACACTAACACAATAACCCAATTTGTCTATGGACGAACCGGGCCAGTCAGAATGGCCAGAAAAACGAGGTCAAGCAGCGATGGCTTGTGCATTGAGGTTTATCTGCACCAGGTAAGAGTCCAGATATGCAGAAATGGGAACATGTGAAAAGCTGCCGGCGACATATGTGGCACGTGAGGTGATCACTGATCCAGGGTTAAGCTACACTGACCCATAAATACCTGGACTGACCTCTGAACCTAATCCGCTGGTAAACCATCTTTTGAAGGGCAGCCTCACCCGCTCACATGTGGATGACATCTTAATACTTGGCCATTTGGCTTGATATCTAGTCTCTGGTAGAGATGAAGAGCTGAACTGGGCCTGGTTGTTTATAACTTAATACAAGATTTTTAAGCCAAGTATATTCAGTTTTGTACAAAGTCAAAAAATAATTGCGTAACAGTTTATTAAATATGAAATGAATTTGCTGCTCTTATACTTTGACTTTTGCCAACTACAATGGCTGCTGAATGTGGCTCAGATCTTAAATATAAAATATGAGAGGAGGCCAGCATGCCTTGGATTTGAACTCACAGCGACCGCTTTGGTGAGAGGCTCCTGGGTCATTACACCGCGCCTACACTCTATAACCACCTCGGCCACGGAGCCCCATGTGTGGTATAAAACTGACTAGAAAGTGTAGTACACTCAAACTGATCATAATGTGCAGAATACTCCAGTCGACCACTAAGTGCAATGTGTAGTGTACCCAAACTGACCGCTAAGTGTAGTGTACTCAAACTGACCAATAAGTGTAGCTTTCTCAAACTGACCGCTAAGTGTAGTGTACTCAAACTGACCGGTAAGTGTAGTGTACTCAAACAGACCAATAAATGTCGTGTACTTAAACTGACCGCTAGGTGCAGTGTATTCAAACTGACCAATAAGTGTAGTGTACTCAAACTGACCAATAAGTGTAGTGTACTCAAACTGACCGCTAAGTGTAGTGTACTCAAACTGACCGCTAAGTGTAGTGTACTCAAACTGACCAATAAGTGTAACGTTCTCAACATGACCGCTAAGTGTAGTGTACTCAAACTGACCGCTAAGTGTAGTGTACCCAAACTGACCGCTAAGTGTAGTGTACTCAAACTGACCGCTAAGTGTAGAGTACTCAAACTGACCAATAAGTGTAGCTTTCTCAAACTGACCGCTAAGTGTAGTGTACTCAAACTGACCGCTAAGTGTAGTGTACTCAAACTGACCGCTAAGTGTAGTGTACCCAAACTGACCGCCAAGTGTAGAGTACTCAAACTGACCGCTAAGTGTAGTGTACTCAAACTGACCGCTAAGTGTACTGTACCCAAACTGACCGCTAAGTGTAGTATACTCAAACTGACCGCTAGGTGTAGAGTACTCAAACTGACCGCTAAGTGTAGAGTACTCAAACTGACCGCTAGGTGTAGAGTACTCAAACTGACCGCTAAGTGTAGAGTACTCAAACTGACCGCTAAGTGTAGTGTACTCAAACTGACCGCTAAGTGTAGTGTACTCAAACTGACCGCTAAGTGTAGTGCACGTAAACTGATTACAACGTGTAGTATACACAAAGGCATGGAGTCAGTATATACAAACCAGCCACAGGATCTAAATCGGTCATTTGATGCTTGTACATGTATATGCAAATGACAACTTTTCCTAATATTCTGAATAGCTTACCCCCAAAAAATTAATTTCTTTCCAAGCCGATCACTAAGTCTTCTTCCTTCTCCACTCCTTCATCGTGATCTAAGTGGTAACTTAACTAAAGTGTTATACCGGTAGACGAATGAAAAACCCTTCCCGACCCCATGCAGTCATTAAATTGGCTATAACAGCGTTCATTTGCTAACTACTTTCACCTGAAGTATTTTTCACATGTATGTGGCTTACAGAATTGACCCACCTACGCTTGAGCTTGTGCACTGTTCACACTGCTGAATAGTAAGCGGAGGAACGATCAAATATACATACACATGTAAACACAGAGAGAAGTTTCAACTATTTTATATCATAAATTTATTTATTTATTTATTTGATGGGTGTTTTACGCCGTACTCAAGAATATTTCACTTATACGACAGCGGCCAGCATTATGGGGGGTGGAAATCAGGCAGAGCCCGGGGGAAACCCACGACCATCCGCAGGTAGCTAGAAGACCTTCCCACGTACGGCCAGAGAGGAAGCCAGCATGAGCTGGACTTGAACTCACAGCGACCGCATTGGTGAGAGACTCCTGGGTCATTACGCTGCGCTAGCGCGCTAACCAAATGAGCTATATCATAAAAACCATCTTACAGATAAGCTAACATGCATACATCTACATATTTACATGTACTCAGCAGACTTCATATAGTATTCATATTACGTAAATGAAAGTATTTATGGCGAGGCTACGTGGCCGAGATGCTTAGGGTGCCAGCGTGGCGCACTGACGCAGGACACTCCCTCCCAGTTCAAATCCAGCTCACGCTGGCTTCCTCCCCGGCCGCTGTGGGAAGATCTGCCTGCAACCTGGGTTTCCTCCCACCATGAGTGAAATATTCTTGGGTACGGCGAAAACATCAATGAAATAAATAAATGAATGAATGAATAAATAAGTAAATATGTGGGATCGGTCATTAACATGCGTTATCGCCTTCATCAGTAGCATCATTTTCACTTTAGGAGTGCTTCATCTGGTGAGCTTCTTTAAGAGGGATTTCGAGAACAATTAAAGTTAAAGTCTAAATATAATAAAGTATATGACCGATGCACTCACAACATAACAAACTCGTAAGTCTGCACTTAATATCAAACACTACATGCACAACCTGCATTTAGCATAGATACTCCTTGCACGAACAGTGAACCATTACTAACATTTCTTACAAAATAAGTATATATAACTAGCAAGCCTAAGTTAATATGAACCTAGGATTTGCTATCTATAAGTCTAAAGCCCCAAGCAGGTACTTGGGCATGAAAGGTAACCTGATTCTTTTTGAAACTTTTCTAATACCAGTAGCCCAAAAAGTTACAAAAAGATGAGGAGAAATTTTTTATCGATGTGTGTTCCATTATCCGCGCACTCTTACATATAGCCATCCCGTTATTACTCACAATGTCTGTCCAATTATAAACAAAACCAGACTAAACACTGATAATTCATGAAAGATAGACTACTATAAGATAAATTTTATGACTTAACCATTGTGAGCATATTGCCTTTATGGAACATCATTATACATCCAAACGCTTAAGTCGGTTACACCGCTATATACTGTGCTTACCAGTGTGTCGACATTTTCTAATCCAGTCTTCATCTCACTCTCTGTTGATGTATATTGTTCACACCGATCATCTTCACACACTTGTTCAATACAACCCTGGCTATATATAAATATCAAGCCGATAAAGATCCACGCCGATTTCGCTGCATAACCGTCGATTCTTATTTCCGGTGAAGAGCAAAATGAGGAACAGTTAAGGAAGCACAGAATTAGACTTGTATATACGTAGTTGACAGTAATGAGCGGAGAGATGTCCACGGATGCTGCGGGGGAGCAGTGTACCTATGATCAGACCTGTAACTCGGCATGAAGTCGTACAGACGAGTTCATCTCGGCCGCTGTGTCAACTGTCTTAATACCCCAGGGGTCGTGTTTGTTTGAGGAAGTGCCCGGATTATTGTCTTCCAGGATATCTCCTAACCACTCTTACTCCATGAGACGTTCACATAAAAAATACAACGGTAATTGAAAACTCGTTCAGGAAGCTCCACTTGTAACGTTCCTGGATGCCTTCATATTTGACCAATGCTCTATCAAATCCGATAAGTCTTTTATCTCGGCTATTTACCCAACTTAAAAAATACAGTTTAAACATTTCATTGTTTCGTTGCGTGGAAATCTATTTTTAGTCCACAGTGATGGTATGAAGGTAATCTAGCTCTAACATCATTCAACACCTGCCGGAAATATCATGTCGTTAATACGATAGACAAAGATGTTTTAATCTAAAAAGCAAATACCAAGTATAAACTCTTTAATTTAAAAGACAAATAATTACCGGTACATAAATACATGCATAATTATTTATTTGTTTAATTATTTACTTATTTGATTTATATTATATACTCAGGCATATTCGACGGCAACCAGCATTATGGTTCGATGAAACTGGGTAGAGCCCAGAGGAAACCCATAACCATCCGCAGGTTGCTGCAGACCTTCCCACGTATAAATATATACATCACCAATATATCAAATTGTACGATGCTGATTTCTCAGATATTATTATAATTACAAAGCACGTTATATTAATCTTCAATATGCTCGGAAATACATCTTCTCGATCCAACATGTGATGCTTCAAGGTAGAGCATCGTGTCTGTACCATTTGTCTGGCGGAGTTGTCGGAAACATTTTGTCGTAAAAAGCCATCGTTCTATTAAGAACATGTAGCATGTGTTTATACGTATGTTTAGGATGGGCGGGAAGAATGCAGCTACATGGAGCCCGTCTTCATGGAGATTTGTTTGAAGCGAATGAATTTCTCTGTACTACAAGGTCTAAAGGCTGCTTCTTTAAAACGCTAGATATGCAGACAAACGCGCTTTCTTAATTGGAAAGGGTTTGCTTAGGATCGTCAGGTATTTTGGGTGGAAGAAATATTCTCTTTGAAGCCTACGGATAACATGTTAGTGGGGGAGTGTATATTTATCATGAACGTCTGTACAAACAAGAGGGTAAATAGGCCTCTATGAAGGGGTTCGTTAGAAAGCATTTGGATGCTCCATTTGCAGACGTAACTACATGAAAGCATTCCATTAATTTTCAGTATTTAGACAGATAATCCTAAATTAAATAATTTGTGAGTGCACCGTTCAGAAGCATAACTTCTGATCATATCTGATGATGCCGTAAGAAGGGTAAATCGATTATAAAACCCGACAATGAGTGCTTTCATGGCGCATACTCCTGCTTAGCTGCTACAGTCCTTTCACTAATATTTGTACCGTCTTTACCAATTTACTGTCGCGTATCCTCACCATGCCGGTCCTTTCGAGGCTGTTAGTTCCTTGCAATGTATGTTGCCTCATGTATATATATACATATATATATATATACTCAGTATATCTGGGTGGAGATAGTATTTCCAAGGTTTGATTTTACATTTGTCGGCTTCAGACCAATTATCAGCCCAGCATGAAGGACATTTAATGGGTGTGTAAGGAAAAATCAACTCTGGTAAAAAGAAATAACACGTCTTGTGGGCCTAAAGAATTCTATAGGGCTAACATTTGTAATAAGAGGTGGGGTTGGTAGGTGTGTGCTAAGACGGTGCTGGCAAGACCACTGTGTGCTAACCCAAGAATCAGGAATGACCTTGAACCAAAATTACCCCATAGATGATGAACAGAGGGCGACAAGACGGTCGTCTCCGTAGTCAATAGACGGAACCCTCAATTCGATCATCGTTTACTGTCAGCTTATCACCTCGACATGTGATAGTTTACATGGGCAATTGTTAACACGCTGCATGTGAAAGAATCCCTTTCACGGGACTGGATGGGCTTGAATGAGAAGCTGAGACCTGCAGCCAAACTTTTCAAAGACATTTTCACAAACTGCACACTTCGCCTATCACGTATACAAACACTGTATACATTAAATAAGGAAATGATACCAACAAATTTCCCTAAATATTAGGTTAATTTATCAGAGTTTCCAGAAAACTTTTAATTCAGCCAAGTTTCTATTTTTATAAACATTGCTAAGAAGCTCCTGGTCTTTGTCACTTAATTTAGCTTATGAATAAAGCTTATGAATTTTTCAGTGGTCTTTCAGAGTTTTTGTCTGGTGTAAGGAGCGCGAAATTGCTCTGACGAGCAAACTCGTTTACTACCTGTGATGAAGGACATGGGATAAGAGGTGAGAGACGTGTTACGACCGGGGAGGCCAGGATGCTGCCACGAGCTGAGGACAAGACTCCGGTGACAATCTCTATTAACTCCGCTCAAACACGTACCTTGTTCCTGTGAACACGTGCTCTACACTTCTGGGATTCCCCTGTTCTCTTCTAATCTCAGAGGGATAATCCTGGCTATAAAACGGCGTTGACACATGACCCACTTTTTATGACATAAAGAGCATCCCCAAAAGAGCGAAAATAACGATAGCCAACTTTTTAAATTTGCACAGTCCGACAAGCAAGACATTTACTAAAAGACAAGAGATTAAAGGTATATCCTAAACCTCCCGATATAATTAAGGGAATGACTCAGGCTATTTGATTCACTAGCGCAATAACTCAGGCTCTTGGATTCACTGGCACAATGACTCAAGCTCTTGGATTCACTAGCTCAATAACCCAGGCTCTTGGATTCACTAGCGCAATGACTCAGGCTCTTGGATTCACGAGCACAATGACACATGCTCTTGGATTCACTTGCACAATGACTCAAGCTCTTGGATTCACTAGCTCAATAACCCAGGCTCTTGGATTCACTAGCGCAATGACTCAGGCTCTTGGATTCACTAGCTCAATAACCCAGGCTCTTGGATTCACTAGCGCAATGACTCAGGCTCTTGGATTCACTAGCTCAATGACTCAAGCTCTTGGATTCACTAGCTCAATAACCCAGGCTCTTGGATTCACTAGCGCAATGACTCAGGCTCTTGGATTCACGAGCACAATGACACATGCTCTTGGATCCACTAGCGCAATAATTAACGCTCTTGGATTCAAGAGCATAATGACTAAAGCTCAACGACTCATGTTCTTGGATTCTGAAAACGAGGACTCGGGCTCACACTGACTCATGCTCTTGGATTCACCAGCATAATGTCTCAGAATCTTAGAATCACGAGAACGATGATTCAGGCTCTTGACTTCACCAGCACAATGACTCAGGTTCTTGGACTTACGAGCACGATGACTAAGGGTCGTCGCCGGAATCTACGTAACATATTAGTTATAACGTCATGCTAATTTCAACATATAGCTATTTCTCGGTTCACTTTAACCCGGTAAAGTCGACTTTTATACGGCTATACTGGTATATATGCACACTGACACACTCAGTAACCTGTGCGACTTTCAAAGTAATCTGATTTTAACCTTGCGTATTACCTTTACTGACTGACAAGGAGCAAAGCCATTTTAAGCGGTGAGCATTTAGTTCCCAACTGTTTTCCCTTGGCCTCTGTCAGTTCGCCATACAACAGAGGAAATAGTTGCTACAATGCTTTGTGGTTTGTCAAAGACCATGTCACAGAAACCTGCTGTTTTGGCGTTGTTTCCAACACTCGTCTCACACAATTATCGAATATTAATTCCAAAGTGAATTAAAATCTAAACCTGGTCAGTTTGGGTTCAGAATGAAACTTTGGTCCAGTTGTATAAATCTAGGCGTTAAATCATTTTCCTATATACGAACCGTCAATCAATATGGAAGTTGTCGGCCAATAATCGCACGGTCCGTTCCCAAAACAACGATCAACACAAACTACCAAAGAACAAGGAAAGTATGTAAAGAACGATATTAAGAGACCGATGCATGCAAAGAGAAACGGTCAACAGTTTTCAATGATGTTGGAAAGACGCAGGGGATCTTCAAGGTGGATGAGTGAAATGAGTATCCAAATCGTGTACCATGCTGATTTTTAAGTTGTTGATAATCAAAATTATTAAAGATCTGAAGTCAGCTTTAATAATGTTTTCTCCCTGCTCTTATGTACTATGAGGAATATTAAGATTTACTACTTTTAATACACTCTGGAACAACTGCTTGAAGCAGAATATCAGTACCCTCAGATATGAAGGAAGTTCCTGTCAAATAGAATGGCACTGGGTCTGTTCAAAGGCATGTAAAAACTTATACTCAACACAAGCACTTGTAAATAATTAACCGCTGGATAAGTGTAATTAACTGCTGGAATGTCTATCAATGCAACTCTGATATTGCAACCAATTCACAATTTGCATGGAAACTGTATGCTATATTTAGAAAAATAATATATAAACTTTATCCATTTAGGGTAAACTGGCCATGCATGTTCTTTTTTATGCCAAGGACATTATATTGTCTTCTTGTTTTCACAGGACACGAGAGTGAAAATTTGGTTTTGTTTTCATGATAAATGCCAAGTAATTAATAGATACCTCCTGAAAAGGTCCACTATTAATTGGTGGTTAAGTTGTATGTATGTATACCAGTTTTTTTCATATCTCCATGCCAACCGTTTTGAACACAGGTCTTTAGTGTTGTCGCTGTTTATAGTGTATATAAAATACATGCTTACACGAGCCATGCAGCTATGTACATTCTAAAGTATGTTCATGGGACTAGAGTTGACATTGTCTGAAGTGTTGTCAAAATATTTGGGCAGACGATCAATATAGATGGATTCACATTTGTTTTCCCACCTGCGAGAAATTAGTTTCTTACTTAACACCTCAACGCTGGTTCAGTCTTGTTCTGACGCATGTTCTACGGATCACGCGTGCACAAAATTGTCTGAAGCCGTGTTTTTTTTTTCGCGACGAGGCCTTCGGCACGAGGTTAGAAACAATACAAACACTCACAAACAAACAAAACGAATCATGGCATTGAATTTTATAATTCTATGACGGCCTGGTTACCTTGTATGTGTGGGAGCGATACGTATTATTATAAATATTACTACAATACTGCTGTCGTCGTGTAAATGGTATCACACCCTAATAGTAGAAGGTTATATATTTTCTAAATTAGTGCCTTGGTATAGCTCACTCGAATGGGCGAAACTGAAGATATTTATATGAAATATACTATATTAACCAAATATCGGTCCTAGATGGTATCCATAAGTGACATTGCAAAGGGAAAATACAGTCTAACTTTATCACTTAACAGTCAGTGATGGTAAAATTTTCTCTATGGATACTATGTATCCAGACCTACACATAAAACCCCTATACTGTACACTGAGTAATCCAAGACTTAATATGCTTAAGTATTACAACGATTACAGAAGCAGAATTCCATTTTGTATATACATATCCATTTTTTGTATATGCAGCAACCTGTGGATGGCTTCCTCCCACCATAATTCTGGCCGCCGTCGTATAAACGAAATATTCTTGAGCACTGTATAAAACACCAATCAAATAAATAAATAAATAAATAAATAAATAAACGAATAAATAAATAAATCATACATACCTTACCTCATTTGCTCCCGGGTACCACTGGCAATTTGTGAGAAGACAGAGATGAGAAGAGTTTCATACATGCAGTGAACAGTTTCCAGAGCTGAATAGCGTGATGCTGAAGGCATACACTTAAGTCATAGAATGTGGCACACGATACATTTCACAGCTTTCGAACATCTTTAATTTGATTGGTTCCGAGGGTATCCGCGATGCCAACATCCGGTCTCTGTATGAGTGTATAACTTGGAGAAGTGGGAAGCCAGGGTGAACGAACAGCGCGACTGACGGCTAAAAAGAGCTGATACAGCCGTAGCATTGTCTTAAACCCCAATCCTCGTCAAACATACCGGCAATCCCCATTGTTTCTGGAATTAAAGTGTTTACCTCTGCAAACAGTCGAATAAGTGGAAAGCACTGTGAGAAAAAAAAAAAACTAAAAATAGCTCGCGGCGGTGTTGAATGCTTCCAAAACATCGAGCGAAAAGAAGTGCTGTTCTTGATGTAGAGGCAGTCAGGACCTAAGCTGTGCTTGCCGTGTCCGCGAAGTCCACACTCCCACGGACAGTATTTCTACACTCGCTCACCTTCAGGATGAATCTCTCACCGCGCTTCTAAGGCAAACGTTCATTTAGTTTGCTTCCATGCACCAGATCTGATATCCCGTCCCCGTAAGCTCTTTGTGATGTACAGTAACATTGAAACCACCCTCTTATCCTTAAAAGTATTTTCCGTCCATTTCATTCCCTCAGGGATGACGGATTGCGTTTTTCGTCGATTTAACGGATTAATCCCTTCCTAATAATGAATTAATCTGTTTCTGATTGCGAGTTATTTCGTAAACGGGAACGGATTAATCCTCACCAAATGGATTGTACCGAAGATTTTTTGAGACATCAGATGCTTTTATTTTCATAAACTTGGATATTTCCCTCAGTGAAAATAAAATCAAACAATCACACTTGCAGACGTTTAACTTATAAGAGAAAACAATCATTTTATCTTTGAAAGACGGTATAATTTCAGATTAGAGGACATTCTTTAGTTATATCGCAACCAGTAAATAACTTTATTTCCTGTTATGAATTGGTGGAACCGGTAGGCCTGGGGAAATATGGATCGCCATAGGTCGTGGTAAGACAAACTTAGAAAGTGATAAGACATCAATGAGAGGACGGCTCACTATATAGGTCGTAGCAAGATAAATTTGGAAAGTGTAAGAGATCCAACGAGAGGAGGGATCGTGATGAATTGTGGGAAGACAAACTTGGAAGTGGTAAGGCATCAATGAGAGCACGGATCATGATAGCTATGTGGTGGTAAGACAAACGTGGAAAGTGGTATAACATCAATGAGAGGACGGATCGCGATAAGACGTGGTCAGACAAACGTGGAAAGTGGTATAAAATCAGTGAGAGGACGGATCATAATAGCTAGGTGGTGGTAAGACAAACGTGGAAAGTGGTATGACATCAATGAGAGGACGGATCGCGATAGGACGTGGTAAGACAAAACGTGGAAAGTGGTATAACATCGATGAGAGGACGGATCGCGATAAGTCGTGGTAAGGCAAACGTGGGAAAGTGGCAAGACATCAAAGAAAGGACGGATTGCGATAGGTGGTTGTAAGACAAACGTGAAATGTGGTATGACATCAATGAGAGGACGGGTTGCGATAGGTGGTGGTAAGATAACTTGAGAAGTGGTAAGACATCAATGAAGACAATCCGTACTGCGAGAACAACGACACGTTGCATCTTGGGTTACCTTGTTGCGCATTGTAACTCTCCTGGCTGAGCCAACTAATCTTGTTCTATAATCAACGACTAGAAAATATTGCAAGAAACGTAAGTAATCTAGCTATATTTTTCTGCGCATTGGGGAATGAAGGCTAACGCTAATAAAACTAATAAGATACTAATCCTTGGTTGCAGTGTTAAGTATGCCATACTAGTTTCATATTGGAATGGACGATATTGAACTAACCGAGTCCTACAAGTTTAACTGTCAGGGTGCGTTAAAGAAGCCATATTTAAAACATATATGAAAAAGGCACTGCATAACGAATAGTATGATTTTAAGGAACCTGAAGATATTAAGAATGCCCAAAATTAGACAAAAACATTTTCATTTTAAAGCATATGTTATACTTCTTAATCAGCACTCATATAATGATTCTTTTCCATCAACTGTCAGAAATATTCGAAAATGACGTTGATGAACATACTGGGAACGCGGCACCAGCTTATCGTCCCCATTTCGGGCTTTGAGTATAATTCTTTTGTAAGTAAATATGGACAGAGCGTCCAGAAATCTCTGGCGCTCTGCTTCATGATTGTATCTTATTCCGTTTAACCAGAGCGTAGGGGCAATATATTCATCCTGTTGAACTGGACCGCCGCTCTGGATATTTGAACAGTTGCAATTAAAGCGCAACTGAGATACATATTTTTTATCGACAATTTATACTCTAGCATGGTACACCGTTTTGAATGCTGATTTCACTCAATCGGCCTAGAACATACCTTGCGTCTTTGCTACATCACTGAATAACTGTTGACTACTTCTCTTTATATGACCCTGTCCTATTTTCGTACTTGATGTACTTTGTTAGTTCTTTGGTAGTTGCGTTAAACGGTCTTTTTAGTGAGTGAGTGAGTGCTTGGGGTTTAAACGTCGTACTTAACAATTTTCCGTCATATGACGAAGGAATCCTTAGAGTGCATGAAATGTGCCTTCTTGTTGTAGACGGATTTCCACCGCTCTTTTATCTAGTGCTGCTTCACTGAGACGCCTTACCGAAGGCAAGTAAGCCTTCCCGCCCGAGCTATTATACTGATACGGGTCTCCACCAGTCGCTGCACTATCCCCTTCATGCTGAACACCTAACGTCTTAGGTGTGACTCGATCCAGCATTGACCCTTGATCTACCGCTCTACCAACTGTGCTATCGGGGCCGGTACATCGGTTTGGAACTGGCCTTGAGATTATTGACCTGGAACGTCCTTATTGGTTGACGATTGGGTATACGAATGTCTGTTTCGACGCATAGATTCTTCACCTTAGCATATTTGTTTTCACAGCTAACACAGTTGACGTCACCAAAGTAAGGCTACCTAATTTCCGGATCGGCAGCTATGGCCTTGGGAAACTACAGTTTAAAGCCAATTTTACGCACCAAGAAGAAAGCTGATAAATTTTTGTTGTTGTTGTTTTATACGTTAGACCACATCATATACTACGTATTAAGAAATAAAACCCTGTGTTTCATGTATCATTTAACCTTACAACCAACTAGGCCACGCGAACTGGTGCAATCGCAAGCAAAGCATAAATGTCATAGTCTAAAGAAACTGTGTGGCTGTATACGGAACCAGTAGGCATGACGAAACCCTGTGTTGTCGAAAGGTATTAATTTAATTGTCAATTGGTCAAACTGTCCATGTAATAAGCTAACCATCCCAAGCCTGTTAAAGTATGCAGGAAGTCCCAAAACGAACAGTTTAGCAACGTGGGATGTCCAACAGGACCTGTATGGCAATAAGAACAACGCTAAATAGGGTTAGGCCTAGATACTGAAGGAAGCTTGTTAAAATGGCTTATAAGGAAGACTGTAACCTTAAATGTAACTACCCAAATATGTCAGGTCCTGGGTAGGCTCAGCTGAAAATATTCTGATGTCTTTCATCGGCCATTTGACATCACCTTAGGCCTATATTAAAATAAAAACTGAGCTTAAAGGATATATGAAAAGGTACTATAAAAACGAAAAGTATGTTTTAAAGCAAAATGAAGAAAGATATGAAAAAAACTGATAATTTTTTTTTCATTTTTGAGGTGTATTTTTTTATATATTTACGTTCTTAAATAACCCTTCCATTTTATGCATATTTTCCGTCAGTCGTCGGAAATATTCGGAACTGACCTCTATCGATGAACACATGTGTACAGGCAACTTATTCAAACAATAATACCAGTTTCATTGAGTGTAGTTAGGCTATATTAAATAAATAAATGATTTTCCGAACATGATGCACATGTATAGGGCCTACATATACTCAGTGTATTCCTGCGTGGACCTAAGTGAGCGGTTTAGTACCGTACAACAAAACCGGAATCACGTAGAGTTTGCAACTTTACAGCTTTCTTAGTTCTTTGGTTTACTGAAAGGATCAGTTATTTATTTTATTTAACTTCTAAACTACCAGCATGTAACAAAGGTGTGGAATACTGAGATAATTCAAACAAAGCCCCTTAATGATATGAAGAAAGTGAACCAGATGCCGAAATTGTTGCCTCAAATTAGCAAAGGAGTAGAGCCAGTCCAGCTAGAATGGGTCCACAAGACTGGGCTGCTTACATCAACCAAAAATATCTCAAGAACTTAACGGGTCACTTTTATTTACTCAAGTAATCGATCCTTCATTGTATACTATCTTCAATCAACCCTGGATTTGCCATTTCGAAAGTACCTGATAACATGCAGCAGGATTGATGTAAGCGTCTTAGTACTACCGTCAAGCCGGTCTCTTGTCGCCAGTCCTCCGAATGCATTGAAGATGGAAGCAAGCGAGAGTGAGCATGGGGCCATACCACCCGATCTGAAAGACCGATTAACTGCATTTGACGATTCCTTAACTCGACTTGAGGCATCCCTAGAACCACTGTTATCAGTGCCCAGAAATGAACTTTCCGAAAAGGTATGCAGTCGTCAAAATAAAAAAGTTTGAACATTGCTGATAACTCGCTACCGGTACGGCAGTGTTGTGGGTATTGTAGTTTATTGGAGGAGCAGTTTTCGAGACTCATATAGAGGCGTTATATTTGATTTTTTATTAGTCTATCCTCGGTTGCTTTGTTGGTAGTAACCGATGTACTGTAAGTTTTCTGAGTGTGTCTTACTTTATGGTCTTTTTCATTACACTTCATTCCACTTTTTTAACTGAAACTTTGCACCTATCTTAGCCCCAGGTGGCTTTTTCATCTCCCCTCTTTAGGAGCAAGCAGTGGTAAACCATACACCATTTCACGCCAAATCCGATAAATCTTTTCTAAATGATCTCAGCAGTCCAGAACAGATGTTAACTGTGGCTGTTACTGCTCTGCTCATACGCTCAGGCAACATCCCAGATGTATTCCATTCGGTAACAGCACACCAGCCCCGTATTCACGACAAAGCAAACCATTTCTAAACAAGGTAGCCATTAGGCTCCTCTTTCCAGGTGTAAGTACATGTGCCTTTTGGAACGACAACTTTTTCAGCACCCATCACTGTGGTGAAGGCAAAATGGGTGCTGCTTTAGCGATGACTGTGAGGTCAATTTAGCTCTCTTGTGTCTTGTACCAAGCGAAATATGCATGGGATGTTGCATGTGCGGACGAGCTGAGAGGTGAGTGCCACAGTTAACATCTGTATTGGGACCGCTGAGATCATTTAGGAAAGATTTATCGAACTCGTGAAATGGTGTACAGTTTACCATTGGTTGCCTCTGTGGCTATGATACTCTGCCAGCCCAGTGTAAAGAGAGATGAAATAGCCACCTAGGGCTACAGGTGCCTACATGCCTCACATTTTAGCCCAGAATCACATAATGCAGGTTCAGCTGTGTATAAGGATTTCATATTTGGTTGCAGATCTTCTTGTATTTAAATGTTGTGATTCAGGCGTAATCTTATTTTCATTTCTTACAGTTATGTGCCTTGGATCAAGCAAAGATTGACCTACTCTCTGCCTATGCTCTCAATTCAATGTTTTGGAGTAAGTACTGTTGACATCTTCATTTAAGGCATTGCTTCCACTTTGTTATTTCATCTTCTGTATTTCTTTTTCTTTTTCTGACAGTTTTTTATTTATTTATTTATTTATTTATTTGATGGGTGTTTTATGCCATATCCAAGAATACTTCACTTATACGACAGCGGCCAGCATTATAGTGGGTGGAAACCAGGCAGAGCCCGGGGGGAAACCCATGACCATCTGCCGGTTGCTGGCAGACATTCCCACATACGACTGGAGAGGAAACCAGCATGAGCCGGACTTGAACTCACAGTGACTGCATTGTTGAGAGAATCCTGGGTCATTACGCTGCCCTAGTGCACTAACCAGCTGAGCCACTGAGGCCCCACTGACAGTTTTTTAGACTTTACCTCAGAGGTCATCCAGACATGTGAGATTAATTATCTTATCGCTATCAAGCTTTTACTGGGTAACTCAGAGAAGAAAACCTGGCCTGTGCCTGGGGGAAGTAAACACTGTCCTCTCATGTATGGAGATTAGCCTGGAGCCAAACATTGGCTTGAGCACTTCAGCCCACCATCAGTGGTGCTTGTCGCAGTGAAATATTTCCTAAAGACCTAACAATATTCTGGAGTTCAAATAAACCGTAAATGTAGGAAATGTCCCATTTCCAGTGAAATCGTGAAGGCCTATAATATGTAGGTACATGTAGGTCACCCCGATACGACAGTCAGAAAACTGCCATCACAGTCAAAATGCATTATGACTCGTCCTGGGTCTATTATACCAGTGCAACAACTGAAAATAAGCTATGCCAGAACGTCTTCAGAATAAAAAAAAGATAAACAATAACAATTTTAGCAATCAAAATTGGTGTTGCCTAAAAAAATAAAGTCCTTATTTATACCATGTTGACACTTTCGTTACCCCATTTGAACCCCGTACAGTGTTCAAACTACTACCATTCCACTTTAAAATAGGCATCGCTTGGCGCTTAGCTTTAAGAGGTTAGAGCAAGGAAACATGACTGGCTGGCCCAGTTTAAGTACAGTGTGACTGGGTGGGGTGTCACATATGGTGTTTTTGGCATGATTTATCATTGGTGATTTTTGTTTCAGTGTACCTAAACACTTGTGGAGAGAACCCTAAGGATCACGGCATCAAGCAAGAACTGGTGAGTTTCCAGGGATGAACTAGAAATGGTTGTCATCCGATGCATACCACTCCTCTCTTGAAGGGAGAAGAAATAAATTAAAAATCTGAGAGAGAGGAAGGGAAGGGGAAAAAAAGCTGAGCACTGCATGCAGAGGAAATAATTATCATACATTTTCTGGCAAAACAGTGATTAATTTGAAGATAGACATATTTATAAAATTTAGACATAATACATTGGTGTGAATCTCCTTCAGCATCATTGTTTTTTGCCAGCTTTTGTTAATGTGACTACAGGTACAATCATGGCGCAGGTATACAGCCAAAAATAAACATGTTAGAAGTCTTCTATAAATAGGCATTGTTTACATATATGTATCCATTCGTTACTGCCTCTAATGCCCTCTTACTACCCCTAAAGTTTCCACCAGTTCAGGGCCTGTATTTATCATGCAACTAACCGGCCCCGATAGCACAGTTGGTAGAGCGTCGGCTTCGGGGAGTGCTAGAACCAGGGTCAATCCTGGGTCGAGTCACACCTAAGACTTTAAAAGAGGAAGTTGTAAGGTCTTTGCGTGGAGTTCAGCATGAAGGGGATAGTGCAATGACAGGTTGACCCGAATCAGTATAATGGCTCGGGCGGGCTGCTTACTTGCCTTTGCTAGTGAAGCAGCACTAGATAAATGAGTGGTGGAAATCCGTCCTGCAACAAGGAGGCACATTACATGCACTCTATGGATTCCTTCGTCGTCATATGACTGAAAAATTGTTAAGTATGATGTTAAATCCTAAGCACTCACTCACTCTCTTATCGTCATATGACTGAAAAATTGTTAAGTACGCCGTAAAACCTCAAGCATACAAGCATATTAAAGCTTCTAGTGTCTAATGGACCCTCATCTTTTGGGCTGGGAAGTCCTGGCAACCCCCAGTGTAATTACACAAGGACTGACAGGTTATTGTATATATTTTTACACAACGGGATGATACATCCGTTTAAACTTTAAAAATTATATACAAATAGACACTCAAAAAAAGAAAGAAAAGGTCCAAAATTCTTTGCATAGTCTGTGGTGAATAGTGGGCATCACATAAGCTCAGAGATTTAACAAGACTGGGATATGTAGATGTAAACACATATAGATGTATACAGATTGTTGTGCCTCATCATACCCCCTAATTATATATGTGTTCTATCTCCATCCACAGGATAGAATCCGCACCTATATGGGCAGGGTGAAAGAAATCCAGGACAAAGTCAACGCTCCAAAGCTGGACAAAAACGCTTCCAAAAGATTTGTGAAAAGTGCATTATGGCAAGCTGCTCAAAACACAGTTAAAGGTAACAGGGATGATTCTTAATGCATCTTTCTAATTAATTCTTCTAGTTATTCAACTATACAGAACAAAAATTTAAATGCAACACCTGATATTTTGATAAAATTAACTGGGTTATCAAATTCCTTTCAATACCATTTTTCAACGAGACATACAATGGACTCTTAGCGATACATTTCCATGACTGATGGAAACGGACATCTGATGGTAAAACTGAGGCAGGCTAGGAAACGGGTGGGCTCAGTTTGGGAAATTACGCACTTCAATACCGAGTTATGTCCGCCGTTTGCCTGCTGCACTGCTACACATCATCGATGCATAGACCTGATGAGGTGGTCAAGTGTGACTTGCGGAATGTTTTCCCACTCCTGTGTGATGGCCAAGTGCAACCCTGCAATGTTACCCGGAAGTGGAAGCCGCCGGCAAGCATGCGGGCAATTAACTGTCGTGCTGAATTCTTCAGGACGTCTCTCGAGACGAATAATCATTGACACGTTAGCATTAAGGACTCTGGTGACAGCTCTAAGGGTCATGCCAACGTTGAGCATGCTGATGCCGTGTTCTTGTTGGTTTTGTGGCATTGTGCCTTTTGACAAAACTTCTACTGTACAGGTGGCCGTTTGTACACCTGAGGGTAAAGGGTGCCAGGGAAGACCTTACAGATCATTGAATACTACAGATAGGGCCATACCTATGGGGAAATATTGCAAAACCAAAGTGTTTTGTTTTTCTTTTTGTTCAGTGTAGAACAAATTGCTCGGTTATATTTTTTTTCACTGTACAAAATACAGGTATGACCTGGTGTTTGCGTCCAGTAATGGTTGAAGGAAATTATAAGGATAGCTATACTGCACTGATCTAATCTGATTTGATGTAAAGAGAAGAGAGTATTCATTTAGATACACGCTTATAAAATATCTGTCTATGTATTTATTTAATAAAGTTCGACCTTTTAATTCAGCTTTGAATGTTCTGATGTCTTGCATAGGTCATGTAGGGTGACCGGTTTTCTATGCCTGTTCATTATTTTAAATTACCAGATTCATGACTAGCGAAGTGAAAAAGAAATACTTAAAACAGAAGCAAAGAAATGCTGTATACCACAATATAAAGTTTGCTGTCTTTAAATTTCAGAATCGAAGGAAGACACACCTGTGGTTAAAGAGGAAGAATTGAAGCCAGATTTGAAGAGAAAGTCAGAGACAAATCACAATCCAGTAAAACGTAGTCACCGAGAAAAGAAGAAAAAAAAGAAAGAAAAAAATAATGTTTGACCATGGCACTGCATCTGGAAGATGTCTCATTTTTATTTGGCACTGTGGTTTTCAGAGGTTATAACTGGTAGGAAGGTTTGTGTTACACAGGGGGGAATTGGTGTTACTCAGGGGTACTTGTGTTACATGGGGGGGGGGAGTACACAGCGGGTCGGTGGTGTTACACAGGGGGGGGCATTTGTGTTACACAGGGGGAGTTGGTGTTACACAGAGGGAGTTGGTGTTACACAGGGGGGAGTTGGTGTTACACAGGGGGGAGTTGGTGTTACACAGAGAGAGTTGGTGTTACACAGGGGGGAGTTGGTGTTACACAGGAGGGAGTTCAGGAGGGGTTACACAACAAGAAAGTTGTACAACAGAATTTGAATCAAGCATATGAAAAGTTGTTTAACGGCATATTACACACTGCCAGTGTACTTTGATTATTTGCCAGATATCAACAGTATGATTTTCACCACATAAACTACAATGATTGTCATGTCTCCTCGCCCTTCCCCAAACATGTGTTTGTGCAAAATTTCCGTGAGTGAGTGGTTAGGGGGGTTGCACAGCAGAGTGACTCATTAGCCTCTCTTAATGCTGTGAGTTCAAATATGGCTCATTCTGGCTGCTTTTCTGGTCATACTTGGTCGCCTAGTAACCTGTGGGTGGTTGAAGGGTTTCCTCCCACCATAATATTCTTGTAAGCCAGTATTCTTGAGTATGGTGTAAAACCTGTTTTCAAATAAATAAATTTCTACAAGTCTGCTGTCTGTCATCATGGGCTTTTGTGATTGAAACATTTCCTGTTTTTTTTGTATTATTATTATTATTTCTATAGCTTACACCCACACATTGTGTGATGGTGTTTGTGCCTTCATTCAGAGTCTCTTGTCCAGCCTGTATTTTCTCCACTTTAAATGCTACTGATCTCGACTCTTTGTGTGTGGAAGTAACGGCAACCTGCTAATCTCCCTGTAGTCTGAGATTAACTGTAGGTATAGTTTCATGTCCAGACTACAACTCCAGTATAAGATACAGAGGTGCCACAAATTTGTGATAATCTGTTGTTTTTTTTTATGGTTTCCATGGTTACGAAATTGACCTTTAGCACCTTTTGTGGGATCTGAAATATATATTTATATACTAGTCATATATAGTTGAAAAACTATTTTTTTTCCCCAAACTTCTTTTTATGTCTAGTTTGTATTTTCATATTTAATTCAAGAATTATCCATGATTCATTCACTTAAATGTAAATGCTGCTTGTATTCCACTGTATTCTCTCACTGTACTTCTCATTTTATTAGCCTTTCTGGCCCAGTGGTTTGCTTGCCAGTGCAATGCAATGATGCAGGAACCTCTCATCAACAAGGTCGCTGAGTTCAAGTCCAGCTTATGCTGGCTTCCTCTTCAACCGAACTCGGGAAGATCTGTCAGCAACCCGCTGATGGTCTGGGTTTCATGTGGCAGCAGCACTTTAGCGGCATGGAAAAATTGTTAAGTACATCGTTAAACCCCAAATATACATATTTACATTCGGAGGTTCATTCCAAAAATCCTGAGTATTTTCCAAACTGTTCTTGGAACCTCTTTAAGATTTCTGCCCTAAGATAGCTATCTGCACAGAGTTTTGCTGGGTTTGCAGTCTGGAAATGGACGATTTGAGCATGACAGAGGCAGATAGAGAGAATGACAAAACATTAATCAATGTGGTTAAAAAATACCCAGGTTTTGAACCTCTGTTAGACGTTGTATTGTTAGTACTGGTACACATTATCTAATTCATTAGGCTGTTTTGAAGAAGCACATGTTGCAATAAAAAAAAAAACATCCAAGTGTTTGCTTTTATTCCGAATGATTGGATGTGCAGTACTGTCACCTGCTCTACCCTCTTTCTCTTCCAGTGCTTTGCTCTAAATGGCATCAACCTGTCATCATACTTGGGATATTACACTATAGTTGGCAATGAGTGAAATACACTCAGCCCTGTCCAGAACCAGACAAATATTTTCCCTCCAAGGACTTCTTGACATCTACGGTGACACCACTGTTATTAGTAGATAGAACTGAGACAGGTGTGCAGGGTATATCCAGCGCCAATAAGCGAAATATCACGGCTGCTCGAGTTTGATGTTCACCATTACTTTGGGGATAAGCTTTATTGTATCCAAGTTGATATCTCTATTCTGTATTTACAACATATTTTGCGGGGCCTCCGTGGCTCAGTCGGTTAGCGTGCTAGTGCAGCATAATGACCCAGGAGCCTCTCACCAATTCGGTTGCTGTGAGTTCAAGTCCAGCTCATGCTGGCTTCCTCTCCGGCCGTAAGTGGGAAGGTCTCCGGCAACCTGTGGATGGTCGTGGGTTTCCCTCAGGCTGTGTCCGGTTTCCTCCCATCATAATGCTGGCCGCCGTCGTAGAAATGAAATATTCTTAAGTGCGGCGTAAAACACCAATCAAATAAATAAATAACATGTTTTGCGGGGTTTTGGAGAGCCAGAAATAACTGCCTACGTTTTACATGGATCTCAAACGTGACTTTCCTCTGAACTTTTCAGAAGACACTTAAATGAAGACAATAAAACAAGAAGCTTTATACAGACTCCGTTATAGTTTTGACCATTTATATAATCAAATATTTATTAAAAACTATTTATTACATCAACATAAATGGGAATGTATTCAAGAATATATAAAATGCATGTTTTTTCATTTTGTCCTGCAAGTATATACACACTAGTAGAGATGATATGTACAGCGATACAGTAGAAAATTCCATTTCACAATGTAATGTAGATATGTACAAAATCGTACTCTTTCTTTTCACAAATTCTACTAAAATTTTATATGTTCATGAAAAAATTCAGATGAAGCTATAACACAAACTTGAAGGCTATGGCTAAAAACAGAAGTGAGAAATTTACAATAGTTTTGTGAGAAGAACTGCAGGTAAACCTTTCCACATTCTCCACCATGGACAGAAATTCTCCGCCCAGGTAACTCCTATAATCCTGCTTGTCCTCGCTGATCTGTAGCAAGCGCACAGCAGCGTCTGTGAACAGCAGGTCGTTCTGGTTGATGCCCGAGCTAAACATCGCAAAGTCAGAGTCGCTGAAAAAAAGAAAATGGACATTAGCAGTTGACGACCAGATTGGAGATCAAAAGATGTTTTATGTTGACCACACATCAGACTGTTGCACTCGACAAGTGGTTTACATACTGACCAATTGGTTAACATTACCTACAGCAATTTTACAACAATCTGTTTCTTTAAATTGTTCTTCATTTGAGTTCTGAGCCTTTTTTTTTTTGTACCCATGTGGTCAATGTCATGGTGGATATATGTTTGTTTGGGGCAAACAGAAATTATTCATGATAGTGCCCAGGTTATAAATGTCTTTTCATGGAATTTTTGGCTTTGTATCATAGTGTCCAGGCCTGTCTTTTACTGGATTAAGGCTGTTGATGAGGATGGGGATCTAAAAACAGTTTACCTGTCAGTAGAGAAGAATTGTTGAGCATAATTCAGAAGATTCCAATAGATCTCTCTCTCTCTTGCGGACTTGTGTTCTGAAAACATTTCAACGTTACAGATTTAACTACATGTATGCACTTATCTTGGACCAAATGACAAAATAAAACACAATCATGAATCTGAAATAT